>NW_004797318.1:863651-873506 GCF_000002075.1 Aplysia californica | reverse complement strand
AATCTGATGCAGTAGAAAGTTTCCACACTGAGACAGAGGAGGAGGATCTGATGACAAGACCACGTAGTCCCGAGGCTGTTGATGATGAATGGATCAAACCCATAGTGGAAGCAAATGCTGAAGAGTTTGGTGTTGTGGAGGGGCAGACTGTGACCAAAGAAATTAAGAATTTTGAAGAAAGTTTTGGACGAGACAGTGAAATCGATGTATTTGGAAGCACCGCCGTGCAGGAACTTATACCAGCTGTCAGCACTTCTGCTGGTGTAGAAAAAGAAACTGACGTCGACAATGAAGAATCAAAAAGGATCCCCGAAGAAGATGCATCGTATGAGACAGTAACTCCAGAAGGTACTGAGGAGGATGTGTCCACTGAACCAAGTGAAATTATTCTTGAACAGTCATTGCAGGACTTTGAAACTGATGCTCCAAGTCAAGTGTTCCAAACGTTCGATGTAGATGCCGAGGCTTCTGAATCTAGTTCACCGAGGGAAGAAGATACCTTGACGTCTCAAGAAACTCAAGAAGTTGAAATGTCCTCTGAGCCAAGTGAAATTGTTCTCGGACAAGACATTGCCGATTTCGAATATGAAGCCCCTGTCAAAGCATTAAGTCAGTTTAAAGGAGAAGATATTCAGGTGGAGGAAGAAATCGTCGGAGAAGTTGAAGATGTAGAAAAAGTGACATCAGAAGAAGAGTTCGTTGTCTGTACTGAACGCAGTGAGACTACTGCTGTGTCGGAAGAAACCGATGAACACGCAGAGATATTGACAGAGCCATGTGAAATTGATTTAGGTCAAAATGTAACAGAGTTTGAACATGAAGCACAGGAAATTGTTGCTGAGAAAGAACACGACCAGACATCAGCGCCAGGGGAAGATTCAGCTCTCAGTACAGAGTTCCAGGAGACAGAATCTGATGCAGTAGAAAGTTTCCACACTGAGACAGAGGAGGAGGATCTGATGACAAGACCACGTAGTCCTGAGGCTGTCGATGATGAATGGATCAAACTCATAGTGGAAGCAAACGCTGAAGAGCTATGCATTGCTGAAGGGCAGATTATGACAAAACACATGAAGACATTCGAAGAAAGCTTCGAAAGTAACAGTGAAGTGGATATGTACAACAGCATGGCTGCACAGTCAAGTTCAACTTCCATTGAAGTATCTGAAGACATAGTTGAAGACACTGCTTTCTCAGTTGAGAAATCAGTGACTGTTTCTTTCGAAGATGAATCAACTGAGACTGTACCTTCCCGAGATTCAGTGGATGATGTTTCTGCGGAGCAGACTGAGATCACCCTTGTGCAGTCTTTCGAAGAATTTGAAACTGAAACTCCAAGTAAAGCTCTTCAGGAAAGTGATGCTGGGGAATGTACTACCGAAATAAAGTCCATCTCTGATGAGCTGTGTGGTTCTAGCGAGGAAAGGAAATCGCCGCTCGTTGTCTCCCAAATTAGTTACAGCAGTCTTAGGGACTTTGATGTTCCAGACCTCGGAGAAAGTATTGAAGAGGCTATCCTTGAAGGTGACCAGACTTATTTATCTCGATATGAGTCAAACCAGGTGCAGAGAACAGTGGGTTCCTCTACCACAGAAAAGCATGTCGACATTTTAGTGAAGCCCGTTAGTCCATCTTCGTACACAAGTCAGTCTGAATTTACATTCAGTGCAGCACACGTGGTTGAACACAAAATCTCTATGTCAGAGAATCTATGTTCAGAACAAAACGTGCAAGAAATCCTTGTCACCGATTTAGATGCTGCTGACGTCGAAGATTTCGATGCTGAACGCTGTGTAGACACCATGTCTGAGGCAGCCTTACAAGAATACCGAGAGCTGGAACCTGAAAATGGAGCTCCTGGGACAGACACAGAGAAAGTGGAGAACGACATTATTATCACTACAGGGGCTGATGACAGCAACGCTTCTGATGTTCAAACCATGGTTCCTGATACACCAGACTGGCTGGCATATCCTGTTGCAGATAATAAGAACTCTTTGTATGCTGGGCAAGTAGGATCAAGTTCATCACTAACGGGCAGCGCTGAAATTCAAAAACCCATTAAGGGACTTGACTCACATGAGCTCGTTCCTGATTTTGGTGAGCTCGATTCGGAGCAGGAACGCAAAGAATCTGTGCAAGAGCCTGATGAAACACGTTCAGAAATATCACCGAACGAGGGAGTTCCCGTGACAGATTTAGACGCTGATGAAGTAACTCAGAACGAGGAAATTCAAGTGATAGATTTAGATACCGAGGAAACAGCACAAAATGAAGAAATACCCGTCACAAATTTGAAAATTCCAGAAGCAGAAGCAGATGTGCAGGAAACTTTGACAGATGACAAAAATCAAGTTTCTGACTTAGATTTCCAGGAGATAGTGGAAAATGAGGGGGTTCCAGTCACAGATTTAGACGACTTTGAAAACAATCAGGCAGAAGATGTTTTAATAACAGACCTTGACGCCCCAGAACCAGATGCTGACATTGAAATTTCAACTGTTGGATATGCAGTTTCCGCAGACCTCACTCAGGGAGCTGCCTGCACTACTGCTGATGATAGTGACGAAAATATGGTTGAAAAAGATGCACAAGACGATTCATGCCAAACATTCACGCAGGTAGCATCAGAAAGTTTCGATGATGGTCATGGGCTGATCGTTGAACCTCATGGTTATGATGATGTTGAGGAAGAAAAAGAAGAAGAAGAAGAAGAAGAAGAAGAAGAAGAAGAAGAAGAAGAAGAAGAAGAAGAAGAAGAAGAAGAAGAAGAAGAAGAAGAAGAAGCTCTTAAACAAGAAGAGGAAGGACACCAAGACAATAATGGCCAACTGCAGCAGAGTGAAACAGTCAATCCTGAAGAAGAGTTTGAAATCATAGAACGAGAGCAAAAACAAACAAAAGAGCAAGGGGAAGAAATGTTGAAAGAAACATGTGGACAATTTGGACCCGAGGAAAGCACCCCAGAACAAATGGTGCTGGAAGAAGTCCAAACTGCTGCCGAACAGGTGCCAGCTTTATTTTCTCAAGAAAACCAAGAGTTCGAAGAATTTCCTTCAGACCAACAGGAGCCTCACGTCACTCAGGAGAGTGGGGAGATTTTGATTCAGGGTGGTGGGCGTCCTGGGGTGGAGGATTTGCCTCAGCTTATCATCACTGCTGCCTCTGAGACAGAGAGCCTTGACAGTTCCATGTCTATGTCTGTTGACACCCCGCTTGAAGAAAATGTCTTCGCAAAAACTATTTCTGGTGAAGAATCTGGTGTAGATACCACCGCTTCTGAACAAGGAGAAAGAGAAGAAGGAAAAGAAAAAGAAGAACAACAAGACCAGGAAGAACAAGAACAAGAACAAGGACAAGAAGAAGGACAAGGTCAAGAAGACGAAAAAGAAGAAGAACAAGAGCAAGAGGAAAAGGAAGAAAAGGAAGAAGATGAAGAAGAAGATGAAGATGAAGAAGATGAAGAAGAGGATGAAGATGATGAAGATGATGAAGAAGATGAAGGAGGAGAAGACGAAGTGCCTGTTGTTCAAGAAGACCACCAACAGCAGCAACAGCATGCGGTACCTCCTGAAGCAAAACCTGCGGTACAACAACAACTCCTCATCTTAACTGATTTTCCCACTCCAAATGAGAGACCCGAACCTTCTCCTTTGGGATTTGTCGCGCTAGAAGACATCTTTCTTCCTCGTTGGTTGCGTGCTTCCTCTGAATGCCTTGATCAAGTTCATATTGAGACGACCGACGTATTGGCAAGAGCAGCTAGTCCAGAAGCCCTCGACGATGAGGTCGTGAAATCTGTTGCCCACGAAAGGACAGACAATTTCACGATGGAGAGTGCTGTTCAACAACACACCTTCATGGCCCATGGTGAAGACAATTTCAACATTTTCGATACTGGTTCTGATTTTATTGATTACGAGCCAATAACGACTGACTGGGCTACCCTTACAGAGAGGCTGTCAAGCCCTGAGGCCGCGGACGATGAGATCTTACAAACACAAGACAGCAGTAAGATGGTATTTAACGAAACTTGTCCTGTACAAAGAATAGAAATTACTGCACCAGATGAGACAGAGGGCAGTTTAGTTGCTGGTTCGCTGGAGTATTCAGATAGCACTTCTTCTGCAGCTACAAAAGAGGGAGAGAAAGAAGAAGAAGAAGAAGAAGAAGAAGAAGAAGAAGAAGAAGAAGAAGAAGAAGAAGAAGAAGAAGAAGAAGAAGAAGAAGAAGAAGAAGAAGAAGAAGAAGAAGCAAAGAAAGAACAAAGTCAGGTAGAGGGAGTAGAACAAGAACAAAAACAAGAAGAACAAGTAGAACAAGTAGAACAAGTAGAACAGGAACAGGTGGAACTCCTTGAACAGAAACAAACAGAACAATCTCAACAAGAGCAAGAAACGCCAGCAGAACAGCCAGAAGAAGTAGGGGTGCGAGAAGAAGAAAAAGAAGAAGAAGAAGAAGAAGAAGAAGAAGAAGAAGAAGAAGAAGAAGAAGAAGAAGAAGAAGAAGAAGAAGAAGAAGAAGAAGAAGAAGAAGAAGAAGAAGAAGAAAAAGAAGAAGAAGAAGAACATCGAAAATTAGAACAATCTCCAGTGAACAACGAACAAGAACAAGTAGATCAAAAGCAACAAATACAAATAGAACAAGAACAAGAACAAGTAAATCAAGAACAAAAGCAAGAAAAACAAGGAGAACAAGAGGTAGTAGAACATGAACAAGAAGAAAACGTAGAACAAGAATTTGTAGCACAAGAATTGAAAGAGCAAGTAGAACAAGAAGAAGATGAACAAATAGAGCAAGAAGAAGGAGAACACGAAGAACAAGAAAAACAAGTCGTACAAGAACAAGAAGAACCAGAGCAAAAAGCAGTGCAGGAACAAGGGGAGCTCTTAGAACAAACACAGACAGAGCGATTAGAAAAAGAGCAAGAAATACCAGTTGAACAACTGGAAGGGCATACTGGAGAAGAAGGAGAAGAAGAAGCAGAAGAAGCAGAAGAAGCAGAAGAAGCAGAAGAAGAAGAAGAAGAAGAAGAAGAAGAAGAAGAAGAAGAAGAAGAAGAAGAAGAAGAAGAAGAAGAAGAAGAAGAAGAAGAAGAAGAAGAAGAACATCGAAAATTAGAACAATCTCCAGTGAACAATGAACATGAACAAGTAGATCAAAAGCAAACAATACAAGTAGAACAAGACCAAGAACTAACAGAGCAAGAACAAATAAACCAAGAACAAAAACAAGAAGAACAAGAAGAACAAGAAAAAGTAGAACAAGAGCTATTAGAACAAGAAAAAGAACAAGAAGAAAACGTAGAGCAAGAACTTGTAGCACAAGAACTGAAAGAGCAAGTAGAGCAAGAAGAAGATGAACACGTAGAGCAAGAAGAAAGAGAACACGAAGAAAAAGAAAAACAAGTCGAACAAGTACAAGAAGAACGAGTAGTAAGAGAGGAAACAGTAGAGCAGGAACAAGGACAGCTCTTAGAACAAAAACAGACGGGGCAATTAGAACAAAAGCTAGAAATGCAAGTAGAACGACTGGAAGAAGAAGAAGAAGAAGAAGAAGAAGAAGAAGAAGAAGAAGAAGAAGAAGAAGAAGAAGAAGAAGAAGAAGAAGAAGAAGAAGAAGAAGAAGAAGAACAGCATAGAAAATTACAACAATCTCCAGAAGAACAACAGCAAGATGAGTTACTTGATCAGGCATCAGAGAAGGGAGAGCATCAGAGCGAACCAGAAAAAGGAAGTGGGACGCAATCAATTGCTGATCAATCAGGGACTGAGACTTTGGCAGAAACTTTAGTTGCACAAGAAGTAAAGGAAGACGTTTATCCTGTTGATTCTGCTTCTAATGCTCCAGAGAAAACCGACACACGAAAACGTCTAGCTGACTTAGACTACTCCTCAAGCGAAGTCACTCAATCGTTTGAATGGCATTCTCCACAGTCAGAACAGGAGGAAATTGTTGAAGGCGAGAACATCGTTGCTTCTAAACAACTGCAGACACTAGAGTCGGTGAGAGAAGAAGGTCAAGTTGTATTTGCTTTGGACTTCGACAGCGCGGAAGGTGTTCCTTCTGTGCTTCTGCAAGGAGATAACGGCCTTATTGCTAGTTCAGACAGAAACCTAACTGCTCATCCAGAAATTAAAGAAGAACCCGATTATCAGTCAGGTGTGAGGTTTTCTTTGGGTAGTGAATCGGAAACCTCTCTCGAAACTGCTCAAGACAACAATCTCGAAGCAAGACACAAGAAAAGTTCTAGAGACGGTTATCATGACATGCTGGAGGTATTCGGTATCACTGATCCTCCAGGGAGTCCAGGTAGCCCAACTAGCAGGGACCGTCTCCACAGACCCTCAACATCCTCCATTGAGTCCTTCGAGTCCACGGACCCAAATGTCGTCAAGATGCTGGAAGCTTTTGGCGTGGTTAGTCACCCCACCTGCGCCGAAGAAATTGAAGTTGATATGTCTACGCTTACTGCCGCCCACTTACTGAGCCGACCGGAGAGTCCGTTGTCGGCATGTGGAGGTTACGCCGGTGATCGGGACCTTGACGATGGTCAAAGATCGTCAAGCGGTCATCGAGAATTACAACCAGCTTTCAAGGACAGTTTTCACCACGTCAATGACGTCGAGTTTGCAATTAATCAAGAGGTTGATGTTGCGTCTGAGGCGTCCCGTTGTGACAGTCCAGAAGCCATGTACGTGGATGCTTGGCTGAGTAGTCAACGTTTCAACGTTCATGGCGAGGTCACTGACGTACAGGTGTCAAGAGCTGACTCTGAAAGCTGTACGACTGCCCAGACAGAGGATGGTTCCATGCTTGGCGATAACACCCGTTTCGAATTTAGCTATCGGGAGTCATCGTCACTAACGCAGACGCATGGAGATGCCTCAGAGAGATCCAGTCAAGTGGGCGAGGCAGTTGTGCAAGAGGACAATGGCGGGAGAAACGGAGGAGGAGGAGAAGAAGAAGAAAAAGAAGGAGAACAGGCAGAAGAAGAAGAAGAAGAAGAAGAAGAAGAAGAAGAAGAAGAAGAAGAAGAAGAAAAAGAAGAAGAAGAAGAAGAGGATGAAGAGGAAGAAGAGGAGCCACAGCATCGAAAATTACAACAATCTCCAGAAGAACAACAGCAAGATGGGTTACTTGATCAGGCATTAGAGAAGGGAGGGCATCAGAGCAAAGCAGAAGAAGAAGAAGAAGAAGAAGAAGAAGAAGAAGAAGAAGAAGAAGAAGAAAAAGAAGAAGAAGAAGAAGAAGAAGAAGAAGAAGAAGAAGAAGAAGAAGGGCAGCAACAACAACGAGATGAACGTGGCAAAGAAAATCAAAAAGAAATTCTGGAAGAATTAAAAGAGAGACAAGAAGAAAAACAAGAAGAATGCATCTCTCAACAGACAGTACAGACTACAGAGTCTGATGTACTGGTACTGGCCCAAGATGACGCAGAGATTTGCGTTGGGACAGAAGTCGTGGATGTCACGGAAATAAGGGAACCCTCTGTTGTGACAAAATCTGAGAGTGACGAGGAAGAGGAAGAAGAAGAATTTCAAGACACGAGTGAGGTTCCTATCCTTATGGCAGCTGAAGATCAAAGTGAAAGAGAAGATGAACTAACTATGGAAATTTCCACTTCTACTTTAGATGAACCACTTTCAGTATCCGAAACAGTAAAAATGGCATCTCAAGATATTGCCTTGGGTTTTAATTCAACGTCACTAACGGAAATCGACAGAAAAGTGGAGATACTTACCGAAGAAGATTCCACTGCACTGGAGCAAGATTCCACTTTAAGTGGCATTGACCGAAGAGAAAGCCGATTTTCGGAGACAAGGGAAACCCATAGAATTCAAAACAGCATATTTAGCACGGGAGTTGTACCGAATGCTAGTCTCTTCAAGGCCCCAGAACCGTTCATCTCCAAAGAACGGCTGTCGTCTGATGAAGACGACGATGACGATGAAGAAGAGAGCAGTGCTGAGGAGGAGGAAGAGGATCTGGAAGCCAGTGAGAAAGACCAAACTGAAAAGCAAATAACTGAGACCGTCCCCGAAGAAGAATCACAAACATTTAAGCGTAAAGAAGAAGAAGAAGAAGAAGAAGAAGAAGAAGAAGAAGAAGAAGAAGAAGAAGAAGAAGAAGAAGAAGAAAAAGAAGAAGAAGAAGAAAACAAAGACGGTGGGGCGCTCAGAAAAGACGAGGAGGGACACCAAGAAGACGTCACTTCCTCGCAAGAGACAGAAGATACTGTAGCCATACAAGATACCCAAGACTCCAGGGAACAACAAGCGACAAGAGACATCACAGCGTCACTGGAACCAGCAGACATCACTGAGTTGCGTGAGACGAAGGACGTTTCTGAAGAGCAAGACATCGAAGGTGTAACGGCGTCACAAGATGTTAAAGTCATGACAGAATCATCAGAAACTAAAGAATTCACGCACCTACACGAGAACGAAGATGTCACTCTGGCTCAAGAGACAGAACAAGTCTCACAGTCAAACGAGTCGGTGAATGTGTCAGAACAACAAGAAGCAGAAGACGTCATTCAGTCACAAGAAACAGGAGACGTCATCCAGTCACAAGAGACAGAAGAGATTATGTTCGTACAAGATGTAAATGATGTCCAAACATCAGAAAGCCAATTAGACGCCCCAGGACCACAAGATGCGGAAGATGTCGTGAATGCACAAACTTTACAGACAGACAGCCTGACAGAAACACAGACAGACAGTTTGACGGAAATGCAGACTGACGAGTTGACCGAATCTGAGACCAGTGTGATGACTGAATCACAGACTGAACACTTGACTGAATCACAGACTGAACACTTGACTGAATCACAGACTGAATCACAGACTGAAATCATGGCTGAGTCACCGACTGAAATCGTGACAGAAAAACTGACTCACGAGTTGACCGAATCTGAAACCAGAGTGATGACTGACTCACAGACTGAACTCATGACTGAACCACAGACTGAACTCATGACTGAATCACAGACTGAACTCACGACTGAATCACAGACTGAACTCATGACTGAATCTGAACTCATGACTGAATCACAGACTGAAATCATAACCGAGTTACAGACTGAAATCGTGACAGAAAAACAAACTGACGAGTTGACCGAATCACAGACTGAAATGATGACAGAAACACAGTCTGACCAACTGACAAAAACACAGCCTGATGAACTGACCGAAACACAAACTGACGATTTGGTCGAAACTGAAATTAGCGTGATGACTGAATCACAGTCTGTAATCATGACTGAGCCGGAGACTGACATCATGGCTGAATCGCAGACGGAAATCATGACTGAATCACAGACAGAAATCATGACTGAAACACAGACAGAAACCATGACTGAATCACAGACAGAAATCATGACTGAATCACAGACCGAAATCATGACTGAGTCACAGACTGAAGAAATGAGAGAAAAACAGACTGACCAACTAACGGAAACACAGTCTGATGAACTGACTGAAACACAAACTGACGAGTTGGTAGAAACTGAAACTAGGGTGATGACTGAATCAATGACTGAAATCATGACCGAGTCACAGACTGACGAAATGACAGAAAAACAGACTGACGAGTTGACGGAAATACAAACCGACGAACTGAGCTCAGAGCAAACTGACATGGTCACCGAAACACTGACAAACATCTTGACAGAAATAAAGACTGACGTGTTGACCGACGCTCAGCATGATGAGTTCACCAGTACACAAACCGAAATGCAGACTGAGGAATTGATACAAACGCAGTTGGAAGGCTATTCTTCTGACCAGACAGACCTGTTGCTAGAGGTCCAGACTGACGATCTAACAGAAAGACGATCTGACAACGACAAAG
>NW_004797318.1:851151-858651 GCF_000002075.1 Aplysia californica | reverse complement strand
TCAATGTCTGAACAAGTCTCGAGTGTTCGTCAAAGTATGCACACCTCTGGCATCGATGACTTTGATCCTGAAAACTCTGTTCTATTTAGATTGCAGACGCTCTACTATGTGGACCAGCATGGAAAAAGACTGTTTGATGATGAGCTTAGTGCTTCCATTGCCGAGTTAAATAAAACTCAAGAAAGTGTTGACGTACAATCAACTGAAAGCGGTAAAGACAAACAGAAAGAGTCTCCAGTTGAAAGAGAACTTCCTGTAGATGGTGAAATTCCTGTTGAAGCCGAAATTTTCATTGGTGAGCAAGGAGTCTCTGGTGAAGATATGTCTGTTGATAGACAAACACCGGCTGAGGCACAAATCTGTGCAGAAGAACAAACTCCATCTAAGACTGAAATAGGCACTGATGAACAGAGGTCAATTATGGCAGAGTTCTCTGCAAATGAAGAAACCCAGTCTGTAGCAGAAACTCATTCTGATCAAATGCCAAATGAGACAGAAATGCCCACAGCTGAGCAACCAGCTGAGGCAGAAACCTCTACAGATGAGCAAACTCCATCTGAGGAAGGAATCTCTACAAAACAATCTCCTGTAGAAGAAGAAATCTTCACTGAGCAAACTCCATCTGAGGAAGGAATCTCTACAACACAATCTCCTGTAGAAGAAGAAATCTTCACTGAGCAAACTCCATCTGAGGAAGGAATCTCTACAGAACAATCTCCTGTAGAAGAAGAAATCTTCACTGAGCAAACTCCATCTGAGGAAGGAATCTCTACAAAACAATCTCCTGTAGAAGAAGAAATCTTCACTGAGCAAACTCCATCTGAGGAAGGAATCTCTACAGAACAATCTTCTGTAGAAGAAGAAATCTTCACTGAGCAAACCCCATCTGAGGAAGGAATCTCTACAGAACAATCTCTTGTAGAAGAAGAAATCTTCACTGAGCAAACTCCATCTGAGGAAGGAATCTCTACGGACCAATCTCCTGTAGAAGAAGAAATCTTCACTGAGCAAACTCCATCTGAGGAAGGAATCTCTACGGACCAATCTCCTGTAGAAGAAGAAATCTTCACTGAACAAACTCCAGCTGAGGCAGCAATCTCAACTGAAAGGTCTCCTGTAGAGGATAAAATCTCCCCTGAACAATGTCCAGCTGAGGCTGAGGTACAAAAATCTACAGATGAACAAGCTCCAGCTGAGGAAGAGATCTCTACTGAACAATCTCCTGTAGAGGAAGAAACCTTTATTGAACAAAGTCGAGCTGAGGTAGAAATCTCTACAGATGAACAAAGTCCAACTGAGGCAGAAATCTCTAGTGAACAAACTCTTGTAGAGGAAGAAATCTCCACTGATCAAAGATCAGCAGAGGCTGAGGCCGAAATCTCTAGTGAGCAAACTCCAGCTGAGGCAGAAATCTCCAGTGAACAAATTTCAGCTGAGGAAGAAATCTCCGTTGAACAATCTCTTGTGGAGGAAGAAATATCTAGAGATGAACAACGTCAATCTGAGGAAAAAATCTGTACAGGTGAACAAATTCCAGACTCAGCAGAAATATCTACAGATGAACAAAGTCCATCTGAAGAAGGAATCTCACCTGAACAAACTACAGCTGTGGCAGAACTCTGTACAGATGAACAAAGTCCAATTGAGGCAGAAATCTCTACTGAACAAACTTCAGCTGAGGAAGAGGTCTCTACTGAACAATCCCCTGTGGAGGAAGAAATCTCCACAGGACAAAGACCAGCTGAAGCTGAGGTAGAACTCTCTACAGATGAACAAACTCCAGCTGAGAAAGAGATCTCTATTGAACAATCTTCTGTGGAGGAAGAACTCTCCACCGAAGACAGACCAGCGGAGGCTGAAGTAGAAATCTCTACAGACGAACAAAGTCCAGTTGAGGGAGTAATCTCTTGTGAACAAAGTCAAGCTGAGGCAGCAATCTCAACCGAACAGTCTCCTGTAGAGGAAGAAATCTCCCCTGAACAATGTCCGGCTGAAGCTCAGGTAGAAACCTTTACAAATGAACAAAGTCCAGCTGAGGAAGGAATCTCCACTGAACAATCTCTTGTAGAGGAAGAAACCTTCATTGAACAAAGTCGAGCTGAGGTAGAAATCTCTACAAATGAACAAAGTCCAATTGAGGCAGAAATCGCCAGTGAACAAACTTTAGCTGTGGCAGAAACCTCTGCAGATGAACAAACTCCAGCTCAGGCAGAACTCTATACAAATGAACAAAGTCCAATTGAGGCAGAAATCTCTACTGAACAATCTCCTGTAGAGGAAGAAATCTTCACTGAACAAAGACCAGCTGAGGCTGAGGTAGAAATCTCTACGGATGAACAAAGTCTAGCTGAGGAAGGAATCTCCACTGAACAATCTCCTGTAGAAAAAGAAACCTTCACTGAACAAAGTTCAGTTGAGGTAGAAATCTCTACAGATGAACAAATTCCAACTGGGGCAGAAATCTCTCCTGAACGTTCCCCGGTTGAGGCTGTTGAACAAAGTCCAACTGGGGTAGAAATCTCTGTTAAAGAAACTCCTGCTGAAGCAGAAACACCTACGGATGAACTTACATCACCAAAAGCGGACATCTCAGGAGGTGAAATGGAGCCGGCGCGGACAGATATTGTTGAAGATGAACGAACTGAAGCTGATCCAGAAATTGCTGTTGTCGAAGAAATGACAGTCGGAGCAGAAATGTCTGTAGACGCAGAGAAATCAGGAGGTGAGACCGAAATCTCTTTGGAAGAACGTACACAAACAGAAACTGAAGTCTCTGCAGATGAACAAAAGCAATCAGAGACAGAGACGTTCCCGGATGGGCAAACATCAACTGACCTGAAAATCTGGGTACAGGAAGAACCACTAATTGAAACAGAAATTTCTGAAGATCAGCAGTTCTCAGCTGAGACGGAAATTCCTGTCGACGAACTGATGCTGACTGGTACAGAAATTTCTATGAGTGAGCAAACTCCTGAGGATACAGAAATCCTGATGGATGAACAAATGTCTGAAAAGACAAACACTTCTGGAAATCAGCAAATGCCAGCCCAAACAGAAGTTTCTGAAGGTGAACAGATTTCTGCAGAGACAGGATTGGTTGTAGATGAACAGACGTCTGCAGAAGCCAACACCTTATTCAGTGAACGAGTGTCTACAGAGACAGAATTAGTCATGGACAGAGCAGATCTTGATTCCTCCCTCCACAGTTACACGGAGCAAGAATGGCAAGATGCAGTAGAGCCAGAAATTAGGACAACGGCTGACACTACGATTGAAACAGATTCACAAACTGAAAGTGAAATGGAAACTTCTGCAGAGACTGTTATTTCAGTAAAACAAACTTCTCTCTCTGAATATGGTCTGCAGGAGAGTAGGGAAGAAACTGTCACCAGCGTACTGTCAACTGCCAATTCCACGGATGCAGCAATGGATGTAAACATAGATTTTGTAACTGGAATGTATGTTGAATCTTCAAATTCTGTTGAAACAGAAGCGATAACTGCTAGTAGTGAGATGGCAGTGGTCGATTCTGCTGTTGATTTTACGTCTGTTCAGACAGAGACTGGAACTGCTATTACAACTGAAACTGAATACGCCATCGGCAAATCTGCCGACCCAGAA
This sequence comes from Aplysia californica, assembly GCF_000002075.1. Lineage (NCBI taxonomy): Eukaryota > Metazoa > Mollusca > Gastropoda > Aplysiida > Aplysiidae > Aplysia > Aplysia californica. The sequence goes on along the minus strand of NW_004797318.1, from coordinate 855,030 downwards.
TCAGAGGTAGCCATTGAAACAGAGAGTGACGTTGCCATCAAGTCAGAAACTGAAAATGTTATCGAAGAAGAGATAGAAAGCATTGGTGAAGCAGGAATTGTACATGCAGAGGCTGCCTTGGCTGAAAAAGACAATGCTTCTACGGTCAAGTTTGGACAAGAAGGTGAAGCTGCTGCTGAAACAGAAACTGAAAGTGCCATTGAGGCAGAAAAAGAAATTCTTGTAGAAGCAGACAGTTTAAACAATGTCCAAACGGACAATGACCCAGTTACTGAAGCAGAGACAGAAACTGCTATCGAAGCAGAAACTGGCAGTACTGTGAAGGCAGAAAATGATACCGAAATAATTCCTGATGACTCATCAGCCACACTAGGATCTGCTGTCTCTACTTTCATAGACCACGGATCGAGCACAGATATGGCCATGCCCACCAATTCCGAGGCAGAGAACACCACAAATATGACACCAGACGCTGAGTCTCATGTTGAGCAGATTACTGAAACTGAGATGGGATCTGAAGCAGAGTTTGACGAAAAGCATGCGGACGAAGTGGCTGAGAATATCGTGAACGAGGTGCTTGAATTTCAGGAACAGCAGAGTATGTCTTTCGCAGGACTGCTCGACCAGAGTCTGTCAGCAGCACCAGCTGTTTCAGGACCACTAACAGGTGATGCAGAAGGAGATGTGTCGCTTGCTGAAGTTGCTACCTCTTCGTCGGTGCCCTTAGAGAAAGAAGGCTCTGATCCGCCAGGTGAGGCACCAGAAAGCCCAGCTGGTGAAGAGCTTAAGACTGCTCAAGATGGGAAGTCTCAGCAAGGCGAAGATGATGATGGTGACGAAGAGTTCGTCAGTGACGACGATAGAGAACATGAGTACGAAGACGAGGAGGATGATGAGGACGAAGAGGAAGATGAGGACGATGAAGATGACGATGAGGAAGATGACGATGAAGAGGAAGATGATGATGAAGATGAAGACGATGAGGATGAAGATGATGATGAGGAAGACGACGAGGAAGAGGAAGAGGAAGAGGAAGAGGAAGAAGAACAAGAAGACGAGAGAGAAGGTGGGGAGAGACTGGGAAATGAAGAATTGGAAGCTTCCATGTTTCAGGAGCGTTTACGCGATGAGCTAGCGTCAGCTATTTCTCAGGAGATTGTACTCATGGCAGAGGTGGAAGTTGCTCTCGAAGATGCCAAGAGCTCCCTTGCTAGTCCGTGCGACGAACATTCTCGAGTCGTGGAGTTTGAAAGGTATTCTTCAAATCAGTTGGAGGTGCCTGGAGCCTTCGGCTCACTCGCTGCTACCCAGAACCTCTCGGGGGCTTCCATTGAGGATTCGAAGGAAAACACACAGCAGAAAATGATGACAGAAGAAGAAAGTTTTTCACAGGCTCAACTATCCTCACAGACGTGTGAAAGTGTACAAGAACAGACTGGTGATGTAGAGAAGAAAAGAATTCCCTCCCTTTATGAAAGGTCAATGTCTGCGTCATTGTCGAGGACCATCAGTGATGATCCCGGAAAATGGCACCAGTCCTTCGAAGAAGCTGAAATGGAGACTGATCCATTTTCGGAGGAGAGACTGGACGAAATTGCTGAGCAGCCCGGAGAGCAACCAGCCGGTGATTCATCTGCGCTGTCCAACCAAACAAATGCGTCTATGTCTGGCATAAAAATAGACAGGCCAAAGACGCTGTCAACATCTGTTGAGATAGAAACACTTGGAAAGCCTGGAGAGTCCTCGTCTGCCGTCTCTGATACTGTGCCCAGTTCATCGAAGCCATCAAAGAAATCCAAAATGGCCGCTAAAACGGAACCCCGTACGATCTCCAAGTCCAAACGACGTCGACTTCAGAGAAAGCGTCTGAAGGAGGTAATCGAGGCCAGCGACAGTCATAGCCAAGACATGACATCTGATGCCAAATCAGACACTGACAAAACGAAGTCAGGAAAGAAAAAAGCTGAAAAAGCAAGTGATGCTGTTGGTAGCAGTGATGAACCTTCACGCAAGAAGAAGAAAAAGAAGAAGAAGAAGAAAGCAAAATCTCCTCAAGATGGAGAATCAGACACTGAGAAGGTATCTAGTACAAAGACGTCTGCAAAGAGGGGATCGGGAACAATAGATAGTTCCACGTGTGATGACCGCCCTGTGGCAGACGAAGAAGGCGGAGCGAAGAAGAAACTGAAGAAAAAGAAGAAGAAAAGCGAGCAAAAGGATACGACTGACTCGGAAGTAACAAAGTTAACGTCAGTTCAAGAAGTGACGCCCACGGTTCCGAAAGTCCAAGTACAACCTGTCATTATTGTTGAACCGGAAGAAGCGGCACATCAGGCAGAGAAAGACGCACCAAAAGAAAGCAGCAGAAGAGGCCGTGCTACTCAGCGTTATACAGGAGCTCCTCGGATGGAGATTCCACAGATCTCAACTACCTGCGTGGAATCAGAAGACGCCATAGGTGGTAAGGAGGAAGACCACTTATCTTCATGTGAAGGAGCTACTGGCGCTCCTGACAATTCCAGTTTACACCTGTCCTCGCCGCATCCTACCCGAGCTAGGTCAAGGTCAAAGTCTCCTGGGGGTCACCTCCTGGCAGCAAACGGGGACGGAGCTCGAGCCCGGTCAAAATCTCCGGGTCCTCCAAACCTTCGTCGTTTGACCGGCCAACCTCTGCGTACGAAATCGAGGAAAAACATCGTGGTGGTTCCCAACCCCCAACCCTTCTGAAATAACGACATTTGACAATCGGACACACTCTCCTAATTATGTTCCCCTCACTACTGGATGGATGTCAATGAAACACAAGAAAGCTACTGAACATTTGATATATACAGACGTGCACACTTGCACCCAACACGAGTGTCACTGAGCAACGTAGCATAAAATGTTTTAAAATATTAAGGGTAGGCACACAGCCCACAGTGAGCATACACTACTCTTCACGTCTAGATGCAGGGACATTACACGTAATGCAGTCTTACCCAACAAGTTTGACCAGGATGTGATTGACCCTTCAACCCAATGACAAGTGGTCTTCAAGTTGTTAGCCAGTCGCATTACGCCAATCAACACCCCCCCCAAAACAACAACAACAACAACAACAACAAAAAACAAAAACAACAACAACAAAATACAAGCAGATAAAAATAATGAGAGAAAGAAACACACCAATCTCGAAAGGACAGAAGTTGTGCATAACATTTTATAAAGAAAAGTTGTTCGAATGGTTATGAAGAAAAGAGAGAGACAATGATTTGCAGCACAAATTTCATTGATGGATTTTCTAAGACTGCTATATTAAGTTTCAACCCAAAAGTGTCTGTTTTTCAACACAAGCAAGTGGTCGACCAGGACCAAAACTGACGGGAAAATATCTCTCAAAGCTGCAATGAATAACATTTAGAGAGATACCGTCTGCAACATTACATAGCCACGTCATGATAACAACATTAACGTGTCTGTAAGGATGTTGGTCAGTCAGCAATGCGTATTAGAACCGATTCCATTGCATAATAATTCAAACTGACATGTTTAGTACGGACTTTCATGTCAGATGAACAAATATGAACAAAATTGCCGCCACTTGTGCCATGAAGTATTTCTTGACGCATCCCGCGCAAGCCACGACTTATTGCTTTAATGAAAATATTAGATGTATTATAGTAACATGAAAGGAAACACTGATCAAAATACAATGTACTTTCTCACAGAGCACACAGTATTGACTATTCCTCAACCGTAGCGAAATTGTACTTCTTGCATGCTGATGTATTCCGAGAGGTTCAGTTCAGCCTGAAGACATGGCAGTTAAAAAGGGCGCCAGCATTGGCCTACCTCTTTACCCTGTTCCCAATAACCCCGACCAAAACCAGCCTGTAC
>NW_004797318.1:841151-846151 GCF_000002075.1 Aplysia californica | reverse complement strand
AAAGAGATATGAGAGAGATGAAGCTCACTTGGAACGAGCTTGGAAGGATGGCTCAGGACAGAGATAAATGGAAGGAGCTTGTATGTGGCCTTTTCCATACCAGGGTTGAAAGACATTGATGATAGGCATATTATCTTGAAATCTCCTCGGACACGATCTTTTCCGCACATTTCAAAATACATACGCACCCCACCCCCCTTTTCGAAAAAAAAAAAAAGAAACATTTAAAATACCCCAGATCCAAAAACCCAAACCACCTAAACAAACATTAAACAAACGAGTCCAGGGATAGAGTTGCAAGTGTCTCTATCAAATTATAAGGCTATTCACCACCACACACAAAAGATACGAGTTCCTATTCCGTGTAAGGAAATTATTTCCTTGAATAGCGTTGTTTGTCATCTGGAATGCTGTACCACTCAGTCCGTGATGATCCCAACAGGTTGAGTCAAAACAGTCGGCTTCCCAATTACATGAATATATTATACATACATTATCTAGGTTGTGTCAATGGGAGCATAAAAGATTTTTATTCAAGCATTAATTTATTAAATCAAATATCTAATATATATCGGGTTGATTCTCAAAGGCGGTTTTAGAAGCCTAAATATAGCGCAATCTTTTTTCTTTCTTTTTTAAAAAGATATAATTAGTAAAAGGTACCGGAACATAATTTTCACACCATAGTTTCTCACTTTCTCACAGTCGAGCCCAGATGCAACAGAAAACAGATCGCCTCAGGACCTTCTCCCGTAGTGTTGGACTCCATATTCACACGGATAAAACGAAAGTTCTACGAATGAATGCAGCCGACGTTCCTATCACACTGCAAGGGGCACCATTGGTGGATGTTGAATCCTTCACCTACCTAGGAAGTGTCATCAACAAGGCAGGGGGAACAGACGAAGACATCAAGGTCAGAATCCAAAAGGCAAGAGCAGCATTCATCATTCTCAGGAATATATGGATGTCTAAGGAACTGGGATTGAACACCAAACTGAGGATCTTCAAAACAAATGTGAAGACTGTTCTACTGTATGGTTCAGAGACATGGAGGCTCACAGCATCAGTAGCAAGGAAACTGCAGAGCTTCGTAAATGGATGCCTACGAAGGATAGTGGGGATCAAGTGGTACGATCGAGTCACGAATGCTCAACGGTGGGAGAGAACAAGCCAAAGGCCAGTAAAGGAAGATATTCAGGTGAAGAAATGGAAATGGATTGGACACACCCTGAGGAGACCCCCAACAAGCATCATCAGGCAGGCCTTAACATGGAACCCACAAGGAAAGCGTAAGAAGGGAAGACCTAAGATGACATGGAGGCGAGCGGTATCAGCGGAAATTGAAAAAGCGGGGACATGATGGAAACAGATAGAAAAGGATGCTCAGGACAGGCTTCGCTGGAGTAATGTTGTTGATGGCCTGTGCTCCACTGGGAGTTTAAAAGGGCAAGAGAGAGAAGAGAGTTAAGCTCAACCTTTCCATCACTGTGGCAATAGCAGCGTTTCTTTCATCAAGGGATTAATATAATTAAGATGAATAGGTGAAAAAAGTGAAATTGTTCTGGTTTAATAACCCTTCCAACAAAGTAAGATTATTTAAGAAGCGGGACCTCCGAATTTATACGCCCATCTCCAAATAATATGACCGAAACAAAAGGGAAATTTCATGTAAAGTATCTGTCCCAATCTCAAGATTACGATTCCGGCAGCATAACCACTAGACTACCGATGCCATCAGAGGATAAGAGCCGGCGTCTGCGTCAGATAGCGAATATTATTATATAGGTGCTTGACATCTGTCGCACACAGGACACGCCCGAGTTCGATTCCCGTGTAAGGAGATTGCTAATCAAGTATCTCTGTCTTTCTGTTGGAATGTTTTATTCTTTTTAGCATGGTTGACACTGACAGACTGGGTTGTAAGCCTGTCTCCTAAATTAACTAAATTTTAATGTAAGGCAGCGTGGTGGAATCAGGCTCTCGTCAAAACAATGAAAGTGAAGAAACTGGCATGAATTTTTATTGAATTTCTGTTGGTTTTTTGGGGGGTCTCAACACCTTTCATGTCTTCTAAAAAACACATTTCTGTGTTTATTTAATTTAAAACGTGTAAATTTTCGGTTACCAAAGATTCTTAAGATAAGGAAATAACTTATAATCTTTGACGGCCATTTCCTCACTAATTTTACCTCTGAAACCAGGTGACCCCACCTCCTTCAATCGCAAATATCTCAACTTCTAGTCAACACAGATGTATATTCTTTTAACCAAAAGGAAAGCAAATGAACAAGCTTTAAGATGATGCCAATAACCGGGCCATACGCCCAAAAATTGACGAGTGCCTGATTCCACCACGTCGTGCCACAAATTGTGTCGATGGGGGCGTTAGCAAACAAACAAACCTACCTTTAAAAAAAGAGGATAAGAGACAATTTAATATACTAAAGGAGACAGGGACTAAAAAGGATTACTTATCTGACTGTAAAGGAGACTAAAGGCATGGGCATACATAGACAAATGCAATTATAGAGGGGGCTGAAAGAAAAAATTGATGGGGAAGAATTAAATAGAAAGATTAAGCAGATTTGAATGTTTTGGATGAGCTATGATTGAGGAAAATTGGATTGCAATCCCAGAGCTTAAGTGGAGAATTTATAATAGCATTATTAAAGCTTTTAAAAGATTACGTTATGTATGTGGAAAGGAAGCAAAAAAAAAAATATTTAAAAAATCTGAGAAGTAGACCTATCATAATATTTGCCACAGCAATATATGGATGTGAACGATGGGCTATCAATAAACGAGATGAAAAGAAAAATCTTTAAAACAAATGTTCAAGGCTCTGGAGATACATTTTTATGATATGAAGAACTCTAAGAATATAACTGGATACAGAAAATAAAGAATGAAGAAGAACATGTATTGAGAAGAACAGGTATAGGCCTAAAAACAAACAAACAATACCAACAAAACCATAATCAAATTGAAACTGAAACACACTGTAGGTAAATCATACCCCATGATTCACAAGAGAAACATTCTTGAAGCAAAGTGTAGAAGACAAGACAGGGAGCGGCCGGAGAGCTTACCGAAAAAGGGGAAAAAAGACAGAAACTTGGCCTCGAACCAAAACAACACAGGCTGGCAAAACGGCAAGAGACTGAGTATTTTATCGCTGAAAGTTCCAAGAAATAAGCTCCAAATATTGGAAAAACTCAAAAGAAGAATTATTATAGGCCTAGGCCGAAGACTATTTGCGTCTACCTGCATGATAACCAAGCACACAGTTTAATACGCCAAAGAACACAGTTACTGAAAAGATTTACATTGTATTGTAAAGAAAACGAAAGTCATGGACATAGACAACAAAGACGGGGCTGAAAGAAAAATTGATGGGGAAGAAATAGAAAGATAAAGCAGATTTGAATATAATTATTTTTAATATGCTACGATTGAGGCAAATTTATACATTATTATGCGAATTATTCGCGGAGTGAAACTACCAATAGGTCGATTGCAAAACCGGAAGGAAGTTCGATTTCTGGGTGTCTGTGTAGTGTGTGTGTTGCGCTTTCTTGCTTAATGAATGGAAATGACCAACGTAAACACGGAACCACATGGGTACATTAGCAATGTGTAACGTTGGCTTTTAATTGGGTTACTGCAGTGACGGAGTATTCATTGGTGGGTTCAATGAGGTGCAAAATTTTGTTGGGTTATTATCGAACATTCAGTGTGTTATTTGTGGTAAAAATCGACTTCAACAGACTTTCATTCACCACTCTGGTCTGGCCACTCGCTAGCGCAGAGTGGCGGCAGTGGCAGTGCTTGAATTGAACAGAACAGTACAGTTTGAGTATTGACTGTTGTTGTTGACTGGCTACAGTAGAGTGCACTGTCTTGCAATGGGACGGTATCGATGATCAACCATTTCCAGTGCACATTGCTCATTTAAAATTTGATCAAATTTTGCCTTTTTCCCTTCTTTTTTTTTTAGATGACAAAACATGACTAATGATTAGTCGGTAAATTTTTACTTTCACTCCCGCACACAGATGCACTGTTTCAGGGGTCAAACTGCTGTACTGTTTGCTGCAGATCACACATAAAGCCACTAAAACTGTCGCAAATCAATTATTTTCAATACAATTTCAAATCTAACTGTAAAATATCAAATTATGGGTGTAAAAACAGGGGGCATGCCCCCCTGTAACCCCCCAGATTTTCTCAGACCTGCCACTCATCCCGATTTAGTCGGGATCCCGATTTTATGCCCCAAATCTCAAGCATCCTGATTTTCCCGATTTCGATCGCGTGTATCCCGATTTTTTGTCCCAGTCTGCTGTTGTGCCGGATTTTTCTAAAAACTTACTCTACCTTCTCCTTTATCGCGGGAAGCACCCGTCGAACTTTTTGTCAGTGGGAACTCGGAGCACTAGATTCTAGATATATATATGTATTTCCAGAAATATCGATGCCACATAATATAGTAGTTGACTTGCCCCAAGTTGTGTGTGATCTTTTCCCGCACTCAGAATTCTCCGATGATAGCCTGGTAACGGTTACAATTTGGGACATTTAATAATCGATAATATTCGTAGTTCCCCTGTTACTTTCAAAACAAGCCTTGTCCGAGGTCTACTGTGCGTTCACATCAAACACTCGGACGAGCAACAGTCTTTCTAACCCTTACACAACTAACAGTAACTGCGGTGACAAGACTAGCATACGGCTGTTGTCGTTGCTTTAGTTTGAACACATGAGGGATAAGAAATTTGTTGGTACATTTGGTCGTCGGCCGCCGTCGTTATCCTAGAAGTAGAACAACTGTCGCTCATCCGAGTGTTTTGTGTGAACGTGCAGTTAGTCGGACCCGTTAGTAAAATTGTTTCAATCGCGCATTCACGTCACGTGACATATCATCGCCGTGTGAGTTCTGCGTGTTGGGGACCGTCCGTTGACGGGGTCAACTTATTTATTTCGGGACTTATTGGTTG
>NW_004797318.1:838677-841051 GCF_000002075.1 Aplysia californica | reverse complement strand
GGGGGGTGTATAGACACTTGGACTAGAAGTACTTGACGTAATGCTTCAGGATTTACAAAAAATAATGATAACTTGCACTACGCCACGCACGCACGCACACACACACACACACACACACACACACACACACACACACACACACACGCCAACAAAGACACACAGAGGGCATATATATAGGCCTTATGGACACCCCTGGAAAAATTTTAAGTCAGCTATGGCAGTCACCTTGGCGATTTGCTGTTGATCCCGATTTTTTTCACCAAATTCCGATTTTTTCTCCCTGAGATCCAGATTTTGAGGTTTCATAGAGTGGCAGGTCTGTTTTCTTTTACCCTAGTGGGGCAGGCTCCCCCTGGAACCCCCCGATTGGTCCAAAGCATGTCTATCTCGGTTAAAAACAATCCTACAATATTTTAAAAACTATTAATTTGCAACGGAAATGAAGTTGATATTCGTGTTCAGCGCCTTTAGTAGAAGGAGAGAGAAGGAGTAGCTAGATTTAGAGAGAACTTTCGGGCAAAACAAAAAAATGGCGACTGGTAAGTAAAATAGTTGTAGCATCTTTGTAGACGACCAAATTAATATACTTTTGTGCTATAACATCATTTTTTTCTAAGTTGTTTTTGTCAATTTGATCATCCACACACAGTCGATAGAAAGTATTCAGAATTTAGGAAGTTTCACACCAAATGAGAATAACCACCGCTGGCAAGTCTCACTCGAGGTGAAAGGTCTCTCGTATTTTTTAATACCAGTCATTTCGTCACACCGGTTCAGTCAAGACGTCACAGTCATCTCGTCGCACCACAAATCCACAAGGTTGAATGGAGATGGGTCTTTTCGTAGCACACCTCTGCAAACATCAAACGCGCTTTGTCATGGCAATCGCAAAATCGGGGGAGGGTTGGGGTGTGTGTGGAAGGACAGGGGGTTGGAGTTGTCGTGCCTACCTGATCAGCTACACTACACTGTTCATAAATATCATGTATTGACAATATATGTGAAGCGTGCTGACAAAATGAGTTACTTCTCGGATTCGAGCCCTATGGAAATAGATACGTCACCCTTTTAGGTGAAGTTTTTACAATTTATAAGTATTAAATAATAAAAGACATGTTATATTTAAAGAATATGGCATGAGTAGAAAATCTACTATTTTGACCCTAGTGTTGATTTTTGGCCAAGATCTCCATTTGTGGATTACTAGAAGTAACTCATTTTGTCAGCACGCCTCACATATATTGAAATCTATCGCGTCAGATCAGCAAAGTTTTACGGTATTATTATTGATGAAAGGTGTGATTGGCAAGATCATATAGTTCTGTTAAAAATAGATTAGCCAATAGAAATGTTTGGTTGCAATTTTGCTAAGACTAAGAGCTAGACCCTTACTTTCAAATATAGCCTTACTAACTCTTTACCAGACAATTGTGTGCCTTTATTTTTAAACTATTGTTCAACTGAACGTGTAGACGAAGATTTGATAATTTACACATTAATTATAATTTATAACTGTTATAAATTAAAAAAAAGCTTTACTTTAGGCTGATACATCAAAACTCTCTAGCATAACAATTTTGAAGAGACATAAGCAAAGTCGTTGCGTCACACATAATTGGGGTGTGATGAAATGACCGGTTACCGTATTTTTATTCTCACTCTGGGTGAGAATAACCGCTTCCAATGACAAAAGACAAAGATTGGTGACAGGACGGTTTTTACAATCCGTCTGTACTGTTTGTCATCAATGATTGAAAGTGACTGATTTCCTCTTCACAGTCAATATATATATGTGAAATATTTGTTTTGAGGCATTCTAGGACTAGTATCTTGACATAAAGGCAGAGGAATTAGTAACCTATGACAGGACGTGGTGGGACTTAACAGTTGCAAGACCTGAGGCTGAGGCACTGATTTCTTCATCCAGAGCAATCTTTGCCAAAGCTAGGCCTTTAATGTGATGCACTACAGTAGTGAGTAGTGACTGGGCTATATTAAAATATTAATATGATATAGGTCTTAGGACCCGTATGCCAGTTTTGTTGAAGGTCTGCGCTATGTACAGTCTACTGTACTGTACTGTAAGTCCTGCCGGATCGACCGCCATCTATTGTGATCTAGGCGCGTCTAGTGTAGGGTAAGTCCTGCCTGATTGTCAGATTGACCATAGCAGCGATAGCGTGGAGGGTATATACATATATAGATCAATAATGGTGACGTTTGCATTTGGGTGTATGGCTCGATTGCTTTGTATTGCGACATTGTTTATAGCTTAGAATTTTATGGTGGTAAATGTACTGATTGACTAGTATGTCGCGACAGTAGGTGACACCAAGTGGGACTATTTTCGGGAAATCAAAGGGGCCACGGGTAC
>NW_004797318.1:803778-837912 GCF_000002075.1 Aplysia californica | reverse complement strand
CTGAAAAGCTGTACTTTTATTCTGAAAGACATTGTACAGGTAAATTTCCTGAATAGAAATTTGAAAGTAATGTTTAGCTTTGTAGTTGATTACCATTCTTTGCATGTCAGGCCAGGCTGATCTTTTCATAGTGAGAGAAAACTCGGCCTCTATATTTTTGTAGATGTTTTGTTTTGTGCCTTCTTGTGTAATTATTTCAGATGATGTGACTGAGAAATTATAGTAAAAGCAGTTCTTTTATATTCCTTTTTCTTGTGGTAACTTTGTAAGGAGTCTTTTATTTCTTTTCTTAGGAATGTCCGTTGTATCTATCTGTCGTCTTGCTTTTTCCTCATTAGTGTTATCTGCAACCAAAATAAAAAAGCATCATTTTCTCCTTTCTTTTATACTATCCTACAGATATCTGGAAACTCGTATGACTGTTTGCTGAGACTGCTGGCTGATCCCGAGTCGGAGGTAACCTATACCACTGTTTGAATATGTTTGTGGTTATTTCTGTTTATAATCCTATAGATTGAAATTTTAACAGTTTTTGATGCTTAAAAGAAGTCGCATGGTATTGGTGCAATTTTGAGTTTTTTTCAATTGCTTCTGAGGGTCATCTTTTAATTAAGTGAAACATCGTTGTGTTACCTGCCTTTATTATTATTATCTTCTTTTCCGACATATGCTATACTGCTTACTCACAACAACACAACAATGTTTTCCTTTTTTCTTATGTAAATGTTGAGTATGTGTCTGAAAACTGGTTCTTTTTATTAACTGGAGATCTGAGCCTTCTTTTTTGGGATACATTGTCAAAAATCTACAGTGTTCAGTTACAGACACTTTGATCTTTCTTTCAGCCTCTGTAATATTCATAGCCAGACTATTTACTTCTCTCTCAGCATGTTGAGTTTATTTTGCTCCATGTCATGCTGATGGCACTAATTCTTGAGTCATCAGCACCAGTTGTACTTAATCCTTTACAAGGAGATCATGAAGTGAAGCCTTTAGGAATTTCTTTGTTTGTGTTTTGAAGTCATTTGTATTTTGTTGTCAGATTGGTATCTGAAACTTTGCCAAAGCATGTTAAAAGTGTTGTTTTGTTTTAGAGTTAAAAGTAGGAAGTGTGACTTTGTATTTATTATTTTTAAAGTTTAGGGATCAGGTTTTTGCAAAATTGGACTGGTGGAAGGGGGAAAAAAGGGACTGGTGGAAGGGGGGGGGGGGGGGGAGGTAATTCTTGATTGTGTGTTTACTCAAAATTATTCTATCACTGAAAGGCAAAAGCTAAAAGTTCCTGTTTCTCATATATATCTTCTCTTATATTTTTTGTTCGACAGATATCTACAGTGAAACAGTGCTTGCAGGACCTGGAGCAGTGTGTCAGTTACTTGGGCCAGGGTCACCCCACATTGGTTCGAATTCTTATGGTACGAATCTATGACCTCTTGTAAATGCTATACAATGGTTTGCTTACAAAAAAAAATTAATTTAGAAAAATATATTTTAAAATCTTTTTTTTTTTGTGTGTGTGTGGAAGAGGTAGATTGAGTTGTTAATGACTGTAAAAAGGTTACAGTGACAGGAAGACTAAGAAATTCAGGTTAATTCATTTTTAGAGTTTATGTGAATTATAACGTATATTTTAAATAATTTGATCATTGTTCTCTTGATTTTTGTCAGTGTTTATCTCTCTATCACAAGAAAGGTATGATGTGACATAAGTAGTTCTTTGGAGTAGAAGTAATGATGATAATAATTGTATTTAACTGAAATATGGTGTCTATCCACACTCAACAACATGTTCTGCCTGTGTGTTTTACGACTATTAATTATGTAAGTGACACCTCTTTTAAAATGCGGGTGATTGGCGTGTGCTCTGATGTGATTTGCTCCTTCTTTACTATCAAACATCTATTTTGTCCTTATCTCTCCTTTTTTATGTTTGTTACTCTCTTGTAACACCTGATCTTCATCACTTATATGACCTAATTGTGTTGCAAGTGCTGTAACACTCTTTAACTCTTTACCAAAACAAACAAATTTGTTAAACTTTTTGTATGTCTATCCTTGTATTCCCCATAGAATCTGAACTGGTTGGACAGAGGCCCTGAGCTAACAGCTGTCTACCAATCTTTCATTCTGAACCTGGTATCTGCACACATCAATTTGCTGAAACCTTGTCTTAGGAACCTGATCAAGAAATTCATACCAAGTGAGTACTATATGTATGCATGTTCTCATCACGTTTTTGTCAGTAAATTTTTAAATTTTAAATGTCAATGAGGTTTTAGAATTTAGTGACTGCTTTCATGTTACAATTTCCCATTGTTCTGTTAAATCAAAATGGTTACAGGAGAAAAAAAAATTCAGGCGCAAAAGTTTTACTTCAATTTCACTTTGTATCCAAATTTTTATTGCTGGCGCCATTTTTTAGCATATTTGTTGATTTTCCTGAAAAGACTCTTACCCTTTCTTATTTAACCAGCATGTTAGTGTTTTAGCATCCATAAATGGCAGCCTGCATTGTATGTTTCCCAGGAAGTTGAGGTTGTTTCAGAATACTATCAGGTCTGCACATAGAATTTGCGCTATACAAATGCTATCTATTATTATTGTTATTATTAAACTTGTGCTGTTTGATCTTGTAAAAGATCATGGCGTCTCTGGCATTTACCATTGTGTAAGGCTTTTTCCTGTGTTTCAAGCATATGTGTTGTGTTGTGCAGTAGTCTGATGACTAACCCAGTCTGTTTGTTTAATAAGTTGAAGTACCCAATATTTTTCACATATTTTTTAGTTCTTGTCCCTACAATAAAATCAATTTTTCATCATTTTCAGATCAGAAAAATGCTGAGGTGGATGAAATGAAACTGAAGGTTCAGCATGATTTTGGCCATGTACACGCCTTGCTGAAGTCCCTGTCACATCTGGTGCCAATGTAAGCATTGCTGACTGTTGTCGCGATTTGCGTTCCTTTATGAAACTTTTTTTCCTTGAAGAAATGGTGAAGAAGAGTTTTTAAATATCTTCGTTTTAGTTTAGCCCTTTGTTGTTTTTTAATTGAACAGTTGAATGATTTTTCCTTTCGATTTGGTTCATTTTATTTGGTGATTCTTTTGGTAGAACATATCTATGTTTTTTAAAATCCTTATCTTTTCATTTGTCACAGTCACTAAAGATAATGCTTGCTCTCATTGTGGATGACGTGATTGCAATTATTTTATTTGTATATTTGTTCAGCTACTTTTTTGTTTTTAATATCTATCATTGAAATCTTCCGACCGGCTCAGGGTCACAGTGTAGTTGATCGGTAAGTTTTTCACAGGTCTGTGATACTAATGCTGGTGTTGCAGTCCTGCTTCATACAGCTTGTCACAGATAGAGGTGGCATCTTAAATAACTGGACAGTATTTTAAAGATTTGTTTGACATAACAAAAAACATTGAGTGGGAAAATGTCATTAGTCACAAATTTCAATTTTTAATTTTTTCTTTTGGCCCTGATTAGGCTTATTTCATTTTGTCTATGGACACCATTTTTATCAGCAACAGTTATTTAACAGTAACATTATGTGTAACATTCATATTTAAAAGTTTACACAAAAGAACGACAGTGACCAATTGGAAGATGTGAAAAGAAAGGCATTGGATCTCAATACTTCACCTGTGACTAATGCCTGTTTTCCCCATGAGATCTTAATTTCTTTCTTTCCTCTTTCCCCAGGACAAGTGTTGTGATGATGTCTGTGCTGGAGGAGCTCTTCCCCTATATCAACAAAGGTTCCTTCCAGTTTGAGCACTACAGCCGAAA
Organism: Aplysia californica; assembly: GCF_000002075.1. NCBI lineage: Eukaryota > Metazoa > Mollusca > Gastropoda > Aplysiida > Aplysiidae > Aplysia > Aplysia californica. Next base: position 834,114 of record NW_004797318.1, on the reverse strand, counting down.
TGTTCTGTCAGTGTGTACCTACATGCCGGCCCTGCGCATGGAACTTCTAGAGCTGGTGGTGAAGAACATGTTGAAGTTGGATGTGAGTGCTTGAGAAAAAGTTTTCCTCTTTTTTTTGTTTTGTTGTTGTTGTTGTTTGTTAACCTGCACTCTCTTTCTTTTTAAATTGTTTTTAGTCCTTCTTTTATCTGTGCTGTCCTTATGACTTTTTTTGTTTGTTAGTGTTCCCTTTTTAAAGCTCTGAATGACTTGTCTTGATGTGCTTCTCTGCACAACAGACAAGCACTTATATACCTTTTCTTCCCCCAATCATTTTTATTTGGCTTTAAAAAAAGAATAACAACGGAATGGCTCATTGTGTACCTTGAATTCATTTCACTGGCTAGCTTCTGATGATTTGAATTTGAAATGTTTCAGGTACGGTCGTCCCGTACAGACATCAATTCAGCGATTGGCATCACGGCAGACAGTATGGATGATGTGAAAGATGAAGAGGAGGAAGATGCACTTTTTGACATGGTAGGTTCTTTTTAAATAGACTTTCATTTTTTGTTTTTTGTTGTTGTTTTTTTTGGTGTTTTTTTTTTCGTTTTCAGGCTTGTATATTAATTATTTCATAACATTATCCTTCTGATTATGAGGGTCCCTTTCAATTGACATGGTGATTTTAGGAGTTTCTCTTCCTTTGTTTGTGTAGCTTTTTTTCCCAGAAATAAATTAGAACTGAAAAATATCACAGATTAGTAGGTGTGGGATGATCTCCTGTTTTGCATGATCTTAACTGTTTGTCTGTGTCGAGCTGGTCTAATGGTTTTTTATCATAGATTAATCAGAAAAGCAAAGTTTCTTTCCTAATTTTTTTAATTACCAAAGTTTCTTTCCTAATTTTTTTAATTACCCAAGAATGGAGTAGTTAAAATGGCCATTGGCACTGATAAAAAAAAAAAATTCCTTGGGGTGGCAAATATTTTTAAAAAAGTTGTGTTTGGTGTAAAAGAGACGGACATGCAATTATTGTAACAATGATAGAATGATAAAAATACTGGGAGAAAAGGTTGAGAAAAGATTGGAAGACAGGTTGCACATAGGTATGTTGTAACTCTTGAGTGTGCATCCCTTTACCTCAAAGGTAGCAATCTTTGATTAACTACCCGTCTCTTTCTCTTTTTCTTATTTTGTGGTACACTTTCCCTTTTCAGGAGGATGTGAAGTCAGACATGAAGGATGACTTAAAACCAGATGTTAAGGGGGAATGGGATGGGGACTTAAAGTGTGAGAAGGAGAAAGAAGATCCAGAATACGATGAAATGAAATCAGAGGCTGTGAAAGAACGTTTAGCGGCAGCGCTACCTTTGGCCACCTCTCTCGACGCTGTGATGTCACTGACTTTGCAGTTTGTTAAGGAAAGCTGCCACCCTCAAGGTGAGTTTCTTCTTGCTTGTCTTTTCCTTCACAACTTTTTATATCTTTCCGTATTTCTTTAAAAAAACTTGTGTGATTTGAAGTGAGCTGTGTTTATGTCGGTTTCGAAAGTGAGCTGTGTTTATGTCAGTTATGAAATATCCATAATGTTTTGAATGCAGAGCTTTGAAAACCTACTTTATTTTCCGTCTCTCAATTAATCTATATAATGTTGAACGATTATTTTCCCAAAAGTTTTAAATAAAATCTTTGCAGTGTCTGTGTGTTTTTTGTGGTACTTTACTGACTGAATAAAATTTTTTCTTAAGAATTTATATTTCACAATTGAAAGTAATGAAGCAAATTCTGAGTGAAAAATCTCCAGATAGACAAGTTTCTTTCCGTTTTTTTTTCTTTTGCAGCTAATGCACAGTATGAGGCGAATACTGTGAATTGTTTTAGTGAAAGACAGTATTTAGAGTTTTTCAGAAAGAAAAAAATCCAATTACTTAAGGTTTCAAATATTTGGGTGAATGCTATAAGTCTCTTTGCGGTGCCCTATTGTGTTTGTCATATTCAATGAAGTTTTGTATTTCTCTCTCTCCCGCCACAGGTCAGCTTGACTGGGCTGTCACCAAGAAACTATACAGAGAGCTTCTGTCAGTCTTTGACAAGTATATATTCCCCACCCACGCCTCCTGCCACGTGCAGTTCCTCCTCTTCTTTGCTTGCAGCTTTAATGAGGTGAGTTTGGTCTGGAATATTTTGTTTCTTTAGATGAATACATAATTAAATAGGATTGATGTTCAGGTTAAAAAGTAAAAGTTAAGGTATCTGTCGAAGAATTTTCATTTAATTTGTACGTTAAGTAGTTCCAAGACTGTTGTGCCCCAGAGTTATCCCTTTAAAAAATATACAATGAATACATTAGCAAGTTCCTTGGGTATTTGATCTAGAGCAGAGTCTCTCCTGTCTTTAACTACAGTCGAACCTGCTCTAATAACCACCTGTCCAAGACATTCACATCATGTATGAACAACCGCTTCCCTACTTGCATTTTTTCTGTACTATGATGCTGTCCAACAGGACCCCTTGTCTAAAATGAGCACTTTTCTATTTTACAATGGGACCGGTTATGTTTTGTTTAGACAACTTCTTTGATTTTTCTTCAGTCGTACCCAGGTTGCATTGGTAGCCAATGCTTTGTTTTTATAGTGTAGTACTTGAGGAAAATAAGTCGTTTGTAATTTTTGATAAGTGCAAAATGAGTTGTCATTTAAAAAAAATTTTTTTTTTGTAACTCCTCTTTTGCACATATATTTGATGTTGGATCTAATGCTCTGCACCAGTAATAAGAAGAGATGTTTCTCAGTTGTACTCTGTAGATTGTCATTTGAACGTGTGAACTATGAACTCTGAAATGATGTGCACATCCATTAGTTTGTTTTCTAATATATCACAAAGTTTTAGTCTGAGCTCTGAGGATGTTTTGTTTTGTATATAAGTAAGTATTATATTATTATTTTTTTTTTTCTCCTTCTTAATAGGCGCTTGCAGATGGCTTCATAGACTACCTTTGGAAGAAAGTAATCAACCCCTCTACCCAGTCAGTTTATAGGCAAACCGCTGCATGCTACATTGGCAGTTTTGTTACAAGAGCTTCATATATTTCAATAAGGTAACCATATAAAATATAATTTAATGTTCAGTTTGTTTAAAAAACTTTTGATTTTTCATTAAGTTTCTAATTGTTTTAAATGGTACTAGTTTCGTGGCCTTAATTTTGAAAATGAATTTAATAGAGGTATTATTAATTTGCAATTTATGTTTATGTTAAATTACAGAGGCATTTCATGAGAAAAAATCCTTTGTTTTTAGTGTAAAGAATGCCTGACTGCCTGGTTTTCAGTATGTGTTTTATTGTCCAACAATTAATGTTGGCTGTATCGTCAGATGTCAAGGTTGATTTGTGCAGTGCTGTGTTAAAGTTTAAGTGAAACTCATTTCTCTCTCTCTCTCTCTCTCCCTCCCTCCCTCTTCAATTTTTCTTCTTTTGGGAAGTAAGAATATCTTGGTATTCCATTCCCTGGTTCATGACTGTCTCTGCCCAGCACCTAGATCTGTCTAATATTTATAACATGAACTCGGCCAATTTCTGAAAGTTTTCAGGGAACACAACTAACCCCTTAGCCTCAATCTCTTGCAGCACTTGTCGGGGCATTATGGAGCTGATGGCACGGTGGTTACACTCGTACCTCGACCAGAGCAGTGATCAACAACACAAGGCAGACTTGGCGCATCACGGGCCGTTCTACTCGGTGTGCCAGAGCCTCTTCTACTGTTTCTGTTTCATGCACAATGACATCATGCAGCTCAAAGATGGTACGTTTCTTCCGTTATGCGCTTTTTTTTGTTTCCTGTTTCCTCCTTTCTCCGTGGATCTTATAGGTAGATTAGATGATTGTAGGGTTGTAAATGTTTTAATTAAGTATGGGTTCAGGAATACAGTCAAATCTGCTCTACCAGCCACCTGTCCAAGAGAATCACCTGTACAAAGGACTGCTTCCCACTTACCTCCAATTGGCGCTCATATGACCTTATGCAGGTGCGAGCGTGTAAAGGTTCTACTAAAAATAAAAACTTACCTCCAAGACGTCCACCTTAGACCTGCGTCCTTGACAACATGTGGTTGTCTTGGACAATTTTGACTGTATTTTACCCCTTTTATTAGGTCCGTTGCTTTGCAGCAGCTGTGTTGTGTTTACAAAAGTACTCTTTGATTACAGAGTGGTTCAGGATTAATTTTAAATTGTGCCTTGGCAAGCCTTCTGTTCTTCCACAGTCAAGGTGTCTTCAACATGCACAATGTGTTCACGAATTCTTTTTGTAATTTTGCCAGAAGTTCTGGTGCTTGCTTGGTCCTTCCTTTGGGTTTCAGATGTATAAAGCCTTAAAAAATCCTAGTTTTCTTTGTTCATGAATGCAGGAATCCGACATGTTTTGAAGAACTTGGGCATAAGTGGCAAGCACCTACAGTAAAGCCTGGATACTATATCCTTCATGGGACCTGATGATCTCTCTGTGTTAAAGAGGAAGGAAAAACGAGGATCTGAAATTACTTTTTTGTGACAGGAATTTCGTGTTTAAATGCTTTGTGCTAAACTTAGTCTTTTTTTATTTTCTAGCATCTCTGTAATTTTCATTTCTGACTTTTCTGCACGACTCTTACCACTTCTATGATCTGCTTCTTTGTTTTTCCCAGGTCACAAATGGGCTGTTTCACTGAACTTTCAGCGCATCATCACCAGCAAACTGAATCCTCTCAGGGTGTGCCTGCCCATTGTCGTGAAAACATTTGCTTCAGCCACAAGGTCAGTGCTCTTCAATAATGCTTTTCTTTTCTGTGTTTGTCTATACATCATGGTTGTTAAATGATTACTTAAGTCTGATATAGTTTCATGAAGACTTAGCTTCAGAAAATTTTTTTGAGACTATTGCAGTTAGTTGTATTTAATGAGTTCATTCAATTATTTATGATAAAAAAAAGGATGATGATGAAAGTAATGGTTTTCTTGTTCTCACATTATTCTAGGATGCACCAACTAGCGTTTTGTGACACCATCATTGAGCGTAACAACCGCTACACCCTGCCTGTTGCTGTTTCGTCTTTTGCTCTTGGGACGTGTGATCAGCGACAGCTGGAGTCTTATTTCCCCTTTGACCCATATCTCCTTCCCAGGTAAGTCATTTGATTAGAACCACGTTTCAGAGAACATTAATGTATTGAACTTGTCACAATGCATAAGAAAAAACCCCCCAACAAAAACGACACTACAGGAAGATTTCCTCTCAAATTAAGTACAGTCCATGCCGGCTTTAAGCACGGTCGTCGGGAGAAAGCTTAAGCGTGCTTAAAGCCGAAGTAGAGTGCGAAGTAGACATAATCCAGAGATTTTCATGTAGAAAATTTCTCGTGCTATTTCCCTTTGTTTGTAAGTAGGCCTATAGCGGTCCTGGAAAAGTGTGCACTGTTATTTAGACACCCGCCATGGTAGTTTTTGTTCGCTTGTTTGTTTTTGTTTTGTGGTCGAATGGGAAATGAAAACTTATTTAGACGGCCAGTCATGATACAGCACACTAGGCCTACACACTGCCTGTGCGTACCACTGCCAGCTGTGCCACTCATACCACCGCCTTCATCCCACCTTGCGCGTGATACACAATCAGGATTAATCAGGGTCAAAGGTGAAATTTCAGCCAGCCTCCCTTTATCCTCTCCCTGACTCTCTTTGTATTTTTTTTGGTCTTGTGTAGCTTTGCCCTAGGCCTAGGCTAGATCCTATATCCGCGCGGGCGGCTGTGTGCATCTGCCTTCCTCTCCGCCCGTGTGAGTGTGTGTGTCCATCACTTGCGTTCTTTGTGTTTCTCTTGACTCATTCCACTGCTGCTGTGTAGACTGTGTTCGAACTTCGATGGGTCATCATGAAAATATTGACTGTCTTGTAAATGAAGCGTGCTTGAAGCCGAAGTTACCGTGCTTAAAGGCATGTAATTTATATAGCAAAAATTCGGTAAGAGCTGTTAAGCTGGCGTGCTTAAAGCCGGCACGGACTGTACTGTTGCATAGGTGGGTATGCTGAATGTGAATGTAAAACTGATTTCCTTCCATGAAAAAAGGACAGATCACAGTGGTATTGTCGTTGTCGGGTTTTAAAAGTGTTTGTGTGTACTACCATTGGTCGGAACCTTCAAGGTGGCTGTGTTGTTTGGTTAGCCTCTGCGCTATCACGAAAGGCCTGAGTTCAATTCCCACATGGGGAGGTCTTTTATTGTATAGATTATCTATGTCTGTTTCCTGTAATATTGTATCTCTCTTAGTCTGGGTTAGCCCTGATAGACAGGGGTCTGCTCTTGCCGCTGTGATCTAGACCATTCCAAAGCGAGAAGCTATTGTTTTGAGGTCTCTTCCTGGAATTTTTTGTTGCTTTTGTGATTGGGAATATTTGTCTTATTCAGCTTGGACTATTATTATGCTCCTGGACTTGGTGTTCATGTGTGTCTGTTAAAAGCTATTTTCTTCTTCTTCTTCCTCATTCTCTATTTTAAAAGCTCTTGAAATCTTTTATTTTCCTTCAGATCCCGCATGTACATTACGCCACTATATCGAGAGTACTCAGGCAGTTTACCCGAGGAACAAGAGTCCGGTGACGAGGTGAGTTTGTGCTTCTTATCTTAAGCCATTTTCTTCTCATTCACTGGGGATTTGAAGTGTTATTTTATTTTTATTTTTTTGAAGATTAACTCACTTCAGACGGGTCACACAACAGTTGCGTGACCCCCGCCATGACGCTCGCGACGGGTCTCACAAGCCCTGCGTGACCAACTTTGGAATTTTTTTTTCGCTCTACAAATCACGCACGGATCGCGAGACCCGCCTCGTACCCTTGTTTGGCCAAGCCTGAGCTACTTAGACTTCGTTTCGTATCTCTGGGGCCGGTAGTTTTTAAGTTATTGAAGGTGAAGGACAGTGACCCCTACTGGGGTTGAACAGACCGGAACTCGCGCTTTGTTTTTTTCTATACAGCTCATAGTAATCCGACAGTCGCGTCGTAGTAACGGTCGAAGAAGTCGCATGAACAAGAATCACATAATTTCGCCGTTTTCTATACTTCTGTGCGTTTTACTAGTTCTAGTGTCTCAGAATATGATGTGTCTAATAGTTAGGATCCTGGATATGTACCCGAACACGGCCTGAGTCGTAGTTCTAGGGCTAGATCTAGCACTAGTACCGGTGTTGTTTTTCGCGCAACGAAATCACAACGTCGTGCCGTACATCTGTCTCATGTAATTCAGTGTATGGGTCTGAATCAATGCACAGACCAGCTTTTATATTTTCACCAAACACTTGCACATGTATACAAATCAAACCAGAACACTTTGAACTTTTATTTTTGTTGTTGCAGTGAATTTCATTCTACTTGTCACGTCTCTGGAAATTTTTCGAAAATCAAATTCATGCCAATTTTTAAAAAATCATACAAATTAAAGTATTAGACTTAGACAACTTTAGTTTTTTTGTATTAGATTAAGCTTGAATGTTACTTTACTGTGTCAAAAAATGATTACAATAGGGTAATTCTGAGAGTTGTGGTGATTTATTGAAATACCCCCCAAAACGCCAGTCTTCAACGCTTGTGACTGGTGAAAGGGCCCAGTCGCAAGTGAGTTAAGTTCTTTTTATTTTTCGCTGTGATGGTTTTCCTATTGGCATTAATGTGTGCAAAAACTGTTGTGCTCCTATCTTTTGACAAAGTGGCCAATGATTGTTTCTGACGCTGTGAAACTGAATCTCAAAACTTATTAATGTGAAGTTAACTGTTGTGACACCCTTAACTGTGGACTGTAGTCATAGTGCCTTGTTTTTTTTTTTCTGAATTTTTTAGAAGTTAGTACATGTACAGTTGTCTCTGAAGGGTCATGATTTGTACACATACATATCGTTATTATCATCATTTATCAATTGAATTTTATTTGTGTGCATGCATTTGATAGAAATATGGGTTTTTAAAAATTCTCTTTTTATGTGTCCTTTGCTGCTGTCTATTTACCATTGCTGTAAAAGTGAGATTTCTTACATACATGTATACAACAAATTGTGAAGTCTAGAACTCTTCTTTTGTCAAAGCAAGTTTTATTTGAGTTAAGAGATTGTTAAAGATTGGGATGGGAAACTCATTTTTAGGGCAATTGGTTCAATGATTTAAAAATGGCATTAGGTAATTTGATGAGCTGCTTCATTTATGAAGATGTCTGACGATACCTAAGATTTTTAGTTGTGGGGTATCTTCCCATTCGAGGTTGTGACCAATGAATCTATTATTTCTCTGTTCTGCAGGACGAAGATGACTTCTTACCTGAAGAAGACGACTTTGGGCATCACCCGATCTCAGACCACATCAGCATGTCCCTTGGGAAAAGTCCTGTGGATTTCTTGCACTACAGCACCTCTCCTGGGTTTAAACATGGATAGGTTTTTTTCTGAGCATCGGGAACTGAGCCAGGCTGTGTGCCACTTGCAGCACATGGTTTTAGACAGGTGCTTGGGTGTACAAGGATGTGTTGAGTTGTGTTCAGACTGAGTGTTGTTCTTCAGAAAGTTTCCTGAATTTGGAGACGAATGATTCTGTTGGATTTTTGCTTCCATTACAATTACTGTCCTTGTGCTGTTGGCATTTTATTTTTATCTACCTTTTTAGTAAGTTCTATGATAGAACCCCATAAGATTATCTCTGAAAGTAAACAGACCATGGATTGGTCGTCCTGGGTTCCCCCCCCTCCCCCCCACCCTATCTCGATCACAGACAAAAGGATTTATGAAATTCCCAGACTGAAGAACGCACTAATCTCACAGCTGGATTACAGAGGTTGAAATTCCTAAGCCAGAAGTGGTTTTATAGAAGGACTCGGCTACCAGTTGAATGACTTTGCCCAGAGACTTAAGTGAGAAAATGTGACTTACGGAGACTCCAGAAATGTGGGTTTTTAACACTCTCCTTGCGGACATGTTTTTTTTTTTTGTTCAGTTCTCCGCACGCTCTGCTAGAAGCCAAGCAATTAGCTGGAAACACAGCCTTTTGACATGTTTTAAAAAAGAAGAATTTGAAGTCAATTTTCCTGCTGCTGAAATTATCTGGATTGAATTGGAAAGAGAATTGATTTGAGAATCTTTACCCCTGTACTGTCCCCCACGCATTACTTAGCAGTTACGAGGAGAATTGTTCAATTAGTCAGTTAGTTTTTATGTTACAATTACGCCAGTAGGCCTAACTTCCTTATTTATGGTGCTATCGACTTACAATTTCTCACAATGACAGAGGTTTGCATAGCCACTATGTCAATAAAGCAAAGTTGTTACCAATCGGTATTTATTTTTCAACAAAGTTAAATATTACAAAATATGTTTTAAAACTAAAAATGAAGCTGAGAAAAATGTATCTGTTCAAACTGACATTCTTAACCCAATTGCACCTTCCAGGCCTGGCAGGAAGGCTTTTCCTGTTCCCTAAGAGAAGGGACAACTTCGCAAAAGCACCCCTCTATATTTTTTTAAACAATCATAGCAAAACAAAAATCAAATAAGCAAGCCTTCTAATTTAACCCCTTCACTGCTGACCACTGTGACTCCCCATATCCTGGAAAATTTTCCCGGAACCGCAAGAAATCATAGGTGACATCCCTTATTTTTATTGGTCCTTGGTGCTCTTGAATGAAGTCAAAAGTATAACAAAGTATATATTTTCTTGAAGAGAAATGAATGGACTTTCCAAGTAGACTATGTGTGAGGGTATTATTTGAAGGAAAAAGATTTTGAGAGAGAGTAAAAGATTGCATAATATAGAAGGAAGATTTTTTTTTCTTACCTTGCTCACAAGTAGGGATGACTGGAACTGGTAATTTCATAACTGAGAAGCAATCATTCAGATCTGTCAGAAATGAGAAAGATCCTTTTTTTATTAGAAATATATTTGTTGCAATCGTTCATCCGTAGGAAGATTAAATATGGGTTTTTTTCCAATTGAATATCTTCCACTTTCCTTCTCTGGTAGTAGTAAGTAGATCTAGATCTGGCTTTAATGAATTTGGGAGAAAAACTGAAAAACAATTTTGATAGTGCTCAGCTATTTGAAATGCTTTACAAAGAGGTTTTGGATGGGGCTATGCTAGTGTTATCAATGCTAATAAGATGCGTAAAGATAAGACCAAATTGTTGAATAAACCTTTGAATTTTAGACTTGAGGCTAGGGCAACGGTATGGTCACTTTTAAAATGACATCCTAATCTAAAATAACAACAAAAATATAAGAAAGCAGGTGCATGTAGAGATATAATCTGCAGTGTTTCAAAACAAGAGCAAGACAGCACAGTCAGGAAAAGTAAACATGTAGCTAGAATCATATTTAATATTTACCTTCGCGCTCATCGACTCGTTCTTCCTCTTGGTTTTTGTAGAATCTTTGCTCACCTGGTAGAAGCAGATTCTTTTGATGAAGCTGGGTAATGAAGACAGGGGGCCCCCTTCTGAATGATGATGATTTCTGTTCTTCTCAAGATCTAGGTCCGCAAAACACCCGAGTGGCCACTGTTCTACTACCCGACCGACTCGGTCTCTTGTTGATCACACCAGTGAGTGAACGAGTCCCTCTAGTCTAGTGAATCTATTCAGGTCGGTGCGGGGTCCGATTTTCGCCACTGCAGACTTGCCGGTGTCAACTTATTCTTTTACGCCACTGTTTTCTTGATCATGATCAGAATTGGAATCAAGATCAAAATTTCCGTTCTAGTCAGGACTGTTATCATTGAAATGTTTTAACTTTTGAATGGAAATTAGTAACAGAAACACTGAACTTACCTTTGAGCAAGTGAAATGGTGGCCGGCAGATGAGACTAACAGTGGGAAAGGGGCATCTCAACTCCCTTTGACAGCTTGATACTTGTCATGTCTGTCCTGCTACCCAAAGTGAGGCTGTTGGTTTAGTCTTTTTGGCTGCTGGAAGAGCCCTTGAGGTAGGCGATCATTTCAGGTGAAAACTGCAGATCCAGGCATGTGGTTGCAGATAATGAGAGCCTCTACTCTAGTAGTTGATCCCCCATCAGTGAGCGCTGGTCTGTTTTTAATTTTCTAACACAGGAAAAGACTCGCTCACAGCTGGCAGATGAGTGGGGCATGACAAGCAGGCCTGATATCCTCCTGTTGAGCCAGCTTGCCCCAGAATAGGCCAATATCATCTGAAGGTGATGGCAGGGATTCTTTCTCCAGCAACACAATTTGAAGTGATTGGAGTTGGTTTACCACCTCGTCTTGAGTTGAGCCACTTGGAATAAGAATAGGCCACATTGTCATCAGTCCCTTTAAATGGTCTATGGCACCATTTTCAACAAACCTGCTGGGGTTCGTTGAGGCAACTTTTTTCAAGAATGAATTGGTGTGAGGCAGGTTGTCCTTAAGATAGTCACAGACTGACTGATAATAGGAGATAACAGATTTGAAGAAATCATCCTTCTTCTTTCTTGAGATATTTTTCTCCTTCAAGAATGTCTCCACTTCAGATCCAACTTGGATGTCCTTGTGATCTTTCAGATTGTACGCTGACTTGTAATCAACTTCAGACGGAGATTTGTATATCATGCCACTTGGCTTGACAAATTTTTGAAGGGCTTCTTTCATGAGCCTGTTGGTATTCTCATGAAGACTTTTGATCTGAGTGGCCTCTGACGGGTGCTTGGTGAGAAAAGGTTGGAAAGTCTTCACAGCAAACATCAAGAACAGAGCTCAGAGACGAGTTGTGTGGGAACATAAGTTCTCATAAATTGAGGATGCCTTCATGTTAGCAGCTGTTCCTGGTTTTGTATTTTTCTCTTTTTCCTCTTTAAAATTAAAAGAATCTCTCAAGGCTGGCCAGTCAGCAACCAACCTCTTGAGACATCGGGCAATGCTGAGCCATCTGGTGCTCACATTCTTCAAGACTCACTGCTGTTCCTTGCCATAATACTCTTGATATTTCCCTAAATTCATTTGGCGAACACTGCTTTTCTTCATATGATAGTAGATGTCGACCAGAAGATCAGCAGGGGAAGATGGCAGTTTATCTGCAGCTTTCTCAGCAGCTAAGTGAACTAAATGTAGAGTACACCCAGACAGGAAACACTCAGGGTTCTTCTTCTTGATAAATGAAAACACTCCCTTGTGCACACCAGTCATGACACTTGCATTGTCACAGTCAAATGACACACAGTTGGTCCATGGAATGTCTCCTTCCTGAAGCAGAGCATCCAACAGATTAAAAATGTTTTCTCCTGTGCCAGAGACATCAAGGACAGGTAAAGACGCTACTTCTGAATGAACTTCACAGATCTTCACATTAAGTGTTCGAACAACAATGGGATAAAGCTTCACATTTGAGTCACTTGAACCATCTGTTGCGGGTGAGAATGGGCTGGTCTTCATCCTTTCCATAAGGGTGTCCTTGTGAATTTTTGCAATGTATTTGACCATAGCAGTGGCCTTTGTGCGCTTTCAAGAGAATTTCGCTGCAATTAAAGAATCATCAAACATTTCCTTGAAAGCTTCTGTCAGTGTGTCAGCTGCATTTCGATCTACATTGTGTCCTCTGGAAATTCACTTTACACATGTCCCATTTGGCCCTGTCCTTTCGGAGATGGACATAAAACTCGGAGGTCCCGCCTCTCAAATAATCTAATAGTGTTGATAGGGGCGTTAAACCTGTACCATTTTTATAGGACAACGCTTCCTTAGAATGGCAAAGTTCTGTCTGCTGACATTTTTGGCCATATGGAGTTACTAAGACCATGAGGCCAGAAACCAAAGTGTACTGTCACTATCAAAATCATAAGATAATTTAGAGTGGAGTCAAGATATTCAAAGAATTGCTTTTGAAAAAACTTGACATGCTTTGAAACTCAAAATTTTTAATGTAAAATTTCTCAAAACTAGGTAGGCCTACCTACGGAGCAGATAGAACATGCTGGCGTGTGTTGTGCAATGAATAGTAAGGCTGCCTAATGCAGGTAAATGTGCGTTCCGCAAGGAGAGTGTTAATGGGGCTATTGTGTCGTCAGTGCTGTAGGCTCGCTATGTTATGTTTCTTTATAGTTTTTGTGTTGTGCATAAAGAACTCGTTTTTTGTTGTTAACTAATTGACTGCCAGGTGTTAAAATCTCAAGTTAATCCCCACTGCTGGCATTTTAAAGGTGTTTTAGAACAATCATTATCGGATAACTGTAGACACGTATAATTTTATGATTTTCATGTTGTATTTTATTGAGGTGAAAACAGATTTTCTATATGTGTCATACTTTCCTTTGTATGATTATTTGAAATGTCGACAAAAATTTAATCAAAATTACTCGAGCCATGAAGAGGCGCATGACATGAAGCAACAAAGGCACTCTTTTAAAAACCCTTTTTAACAGAGTTATTGGGATCTAGATCTAATTATTATTATTATTACCTGTTCAATTTCACCCACTTTTTTTCTTGCCAAAGGGAAAAGGGAAGACTTTTTATCTTCACTAAATGGGGTGCATTGTTGTACGTCCCCCCCAAAGACCTTACTTAATGTGGTCAGTGGGCTTGCCTTATGGGCCCTTTTAAAGCTATGTTTGTTCTTACCGTTTTATTTTTTAGGTTTTTGTCATGCTTTCTATTTATGATGAAACTGTTTTATTTGCTGCTGTGGTTGTTTTATGTAGTCTTGTGCGTCTTAGCATTACAAGAACAAACAGTTGACAATTGTGTTGTTGTTGTTGTGTACCCAGTCCTCTCCAGCACTCTCACTCACAGTTCTGGGTTGTCTCCTCCTCACCATCACCAGAAGGACTAGTCAGTTGGCTTTTTCTTAAAGTAAAATGCATGATACAACTTTGCCTGGGTGGTAGACAAAGACGAAGTACTCCCAAGTACAAGACGAAGTACTCCCAAGTACAAAGGAGTCACATTGTCTAGACGTTTGGAATCAAGCTTATTCTAATTGTTAGTGAAGGCCTAGGTTTCTTTTCATTCTGGCCATGTGTTGTTGGAGATGAAAGTTAAAATGTGGACTACATAGATTAGAGAGGTTCTGATGTTGCGCTGAGATTACATTTGTATTGACAGTCTTACTGTTGCTTGAAACTAGTTTTACAATGAGAAATTCTGTTTTTTTAAGACTCGTGTTTGCAGCACCTTGGTCTGATGTGTTCATTTATCCGTTGAACTCGCCTGTGTTTCGCCGTCTTTTGTTGAAAATATATAGTGTAAAAGTTGACCATGTTCATGTTCTCATTGTCACAAAGTAAAGGCCTGGTGAATTCAATGTTGAGTATGGTACTTCTCAAAGATTAATTGTAATAATATTTGTTTAATTTATGCGCATATTTATTCTGTGACGTGATTGAAAAGTTCAAACTTATTTATGGAATATTTGGAAATTAAACTTGATTTATCAGATATTTGAATTTGATTTCATTTTTTAAACAATCGGTGGTTTGCTCCTTCTTTCCTTTCAAACTGTTATCGTCCTTTTCTGTCCTCCTTCTTACTTGTCATACCTGTAATCTTCGACACTTATATGACCTTATTGTGTTGCAAGTGCTGTAAAATGCTTACTAAACTAAAAACTGGTTTTAGCAGTTGATGGTCTATTTTGTCACCTTCATCTGCGTTTGATTAAGATTTGTTTGTGAATTTTACATTATCAGTGTCAGTATCCTTCCGCAAAGTCACTGCTTTTTTTTTTACGCCTCGAGTCTAAGGATACACAAGAAATTCTTGATTTCTCTAGTGACCCAGTAGGGGAGAAATGGGTCACCCTCTGAAGAGCCAAATCTGGAGGTCTAGTGCAATTTTTTGCTCATAAGAAAAAAACTTACAAAAATTGTTTCCAGCACAAGGAAACAACTTCCTTTCTTTTTCAGGGCAGTTTGAGTTGAGCGAATGGAGTGGAAGAGATGTTTTCTTCTAGAAAAAGTTTAAATACTTAATTTTTGAAACTCGCAACTTTACTACAGGACCTGGAACTTGATATTATTCCATGGGTGGTTGGCGGGTGCTCTGATGTTTGCTCCTTCTTTCCTATCAAATATCTACTGTCTTTATTTCTCCTGCTTTTCTCTGTATAGTACCCTATAGTAAGAGCCTCTAATCACTTATGAGACCAAATTGTGTTTCTTGTGCTGTAAAAACCTTTACTAAGTGGATGGTTGGTGGATGTTATGCTGTGGTTTAATCCTTCTTTTCTGCCAAACATCTATCGTCCTTATCTCTCCTTCTTTGTGTTTTTTATTCTTTTGTAACACCCCATATCTTAGGCACTTACAAGACCCAATTGTGTTGCAAGTGCCTTGAAATGCTAACTAAAAACTAAACTCTTACTTAAACATGTCTCCAACTCTGAGAGGATTGGCTAATCATTATTAAAAGTACGTAAGGAAAGGTGCTCGGATAGAAGAACCTTTTCTTGAGACAAGGATTGTGTTAGTTTTGTAAAGTAAGGATTTAAGTCCCGTCTTAACACCAGTTATTCAGAGGTTGGATCTTTGAATTTACTGTCCATCTCTGCTGAGACAAGCCAATTGGACTGAAGACCTTTAAAATCCACAAAAAACCTGAGTTGAAGAACACCTTTATGCCTTGGGATTTAAACCAGGGCCATCCGCTCCATTGTTCACCATGATACTAACTGAAGTAACAGTTTTTTTCCCATGAGAAAATACAGTATAACACGGATAGCTCGAATTCATCAGGACCGGCCTTGGCAGTTCGAGGGATATCTTACAAAGATAAAAAAAGAAAAGAAAACAGAATCGCAGGCACAGTTCGACAGATGCCTGATTTCGAGTCTTCAGTGTTCTACTTATCTGTATTATACTGTACTGTATACCCTTTAAAATAGTTTCTTCAACGTTGCTGCTACGTTCATTATTCTTACATTACAAGTATCACTCTGTAAATCCTACATGGTACTTAAAAAAGAAGACATTTGTGTTGTTGCACACAGAAGATAGTGGGTGGTTGGCGGGTGCTCTGGTGTGGTTTGCTTCTTCTTTCCTATGAAACATCTATCATCCTTATCTCCACTTCTCCTTTTTTATGTTTGTTACTCTCTTGTAACACCTCTAATCTAAGCTTCTGGCACTCATACGACCTTATGCAGTTGCGAGCGCCGTAAAACCTCTACTAAAACTAAAAAAACTAAAACAGAAGATATGGTGCGTTAGATTCCTGTGCGGGGAGGATTTTTTCATTGAGTAGAGTACATTATACAGTATCTTCATTTGTCTGCCGAGATGTACAAATGTATCCCACTCAGCTCAGGTTGGTACTGACAATAACTGGCACAGTCGAAGCAACGCGCCTTTAAGTGATCTAAATTGTATCGATGGAGGTGGAAAACATTTTCAAAACGCCATCCTCTCCCCCACAAAACCCTAAACCTAACAGCACACTTAGCTCATGGTTGAAAGTTTTGCCACTGGTGGGTCCTACTTCTTTCTTTCCCCTCTTTTTTTTCTGTACGTCTATCTTGCTTTTCCCAGGCACTAAATGACTTACTGTGTTAATGTGCTTTTCTTTACTTCAAGTAAAGTCAAAACTCAGTGCACTGACTAAACAAAAAATACATACAAGCATATATCACAGGGATGATGACCAGAACCACCAAACACCAATGGGAGACATTTTACATCAGAACAGTTTATTACATCGTGTTATGATTTGCAAGTCTATCAAATATGGAATAAAAGAGAGTGAAAATGAAAGCTGGAAAGAGAAAAAACTGACAACCCTTCGTAACCTACATGTTCAAGCACTGAGTTTAAAAATCAAATTTAGGGAACCATATGGCCAATGCTGCTCTATTAATTGCTCCATAGACAACGTTCATATTGCTACAGGTACCTATGGATAAACATGCTGACTATAACTAAAAGTATGACGTAAAAGTAAAAGTGGAAAAATCTCATTTTAAAAAAAGAAGAAATTTCTTACCTTTTAAAACAGCACTTAAAAAGATGAGGGACCTATATTATAGATCAGCAGCTATGAAGAGGCTGAGCAACTAGTCGCAGAAAGGAGAATATGGAAAAAATCCAACTTTAAAGTAAGAGTTAGAGAGGAAAATATAATAAATGCTAGCTTTACAAAAATGTGTCTAGATTTTCCCAACCTTTAACCCTAAGAGCATAGACATGGCAATATGCTACACCACTGGAGAGAAAACTGACAGCTTATTGTATCTAAAGCAGACGGCATAGTTTATGTGCACCATCTGATTGATGGTGACAGTTATTTAGAATGAAGAAGAGGAAGAAGCCAAGCCTACTTTACATAAGTAAGTTTAGAAAACATGCTGTACAACGACAAGTCAGTATGATAGTATGAATATGAATGAGCATTGTTTTCAACAATATCATGTCAATAGACTCATGATACCCTGGGTCCATCCTGTATACCTAAAAATGAACACTTAATCAAGTTTTAACGTAACATGAACACAAGCTATATATATATATATATATGAAAATTTGACGGACCTCTTAGAGGTAACTTTTAAAAACTTTTTATGAGAAAGTAAACTTTTCTTCAGGACAGCTCAGCCGACCTTGCAAATTATATTTTGAAAAGGCATCAGAAACTGAAAGACGGAGAGATCTAACTAGTATTAATATTACAACTGAAACTACAGGAAACAAACAAAATTCACAGTCTGCATTACATCACTGAACCAAAATCCATGCCCCTGTCTCTGGGTCCTTTTTGTATGTTCTTGGCTTCCCATTGGAGAAAAACGAGCTGAGGGGATTGGGAAAGTTCTTCATCTGCAACAGCGAAGCTCTGACATTCTCTTCAAAGCCCTCAGGCTCCTGGGCTGGTGATGTGGACAGATACTACGGAGAGAAAAGGAATCGTAATATTGTATTTTCTACTTGATTAGGTGGCACAAATTAAGAGACAGTTCAGAGACAAAGATGTTTTTTCAACTCCAGACAAAAGAGAATCAGCAAGCTATGGTCGTTGTCTTTTAAATACCCATAACCCTTGGAAAAGGAATTGTATTTGATTTTCTTCTTGACTGGGTGGAACAATTTAGGAGACAGCTTAGAGACAAAGATGTTTCAATTTTATCAACTGCAGTCAAAAGAGAATCAGCAAGCTGTGAATGCTGTCTTTAAAAAGTCCTCAACCCTCAAGGAAGACAAAAATCAGAGTACAGTGTTTGATCCAGATCTTTTGTTTGATAACATGCATGTGACGCAGATTTTTAGAAGGACTTCAAGAGTTGATGTTTCAATGGTTGTTGATTTGGTGGCTCCCTTATATTATATAAAAGAATATTTCAAAGAAGCATGTTCAAATGTTGAAATACAGTGAGTCTGCTTAAACTGAACACAGTTAATCCAAAAACAATGATGAACCAAAAGAAAGTAGAATCCCCAATTTTTTTCTTCTGTTTGAGTAACCTCACCAAAACCGAAAACACAGATGAACAGAAGAAAATCTGGTCGTCCTGGAAATCTTTGTTCAAGCAGATTTCACTGCATACTTTCTTCCTTCCTTATGAAAATAAAACATTTGAGAGAAAGACTCATGAAAAGTGGCTGTTTTTTTTCTACTTCTTTTTTCAGCAGAAGGGAGGAACGTATGGCTATCACTATATATAATGAACAAAAACTCACTTGACGGATGGCCTTATTGGGCATGGACAAGAAGACATCTAGATTGGAAAGTTGATCATAGCCAAACGGACCAATCGCAAGCTGCTTTGACTCACTGTCATAGATCACAATGTTCTGGGGAGATGAGTGGACGTTTCATGGTGACGCGAAACAGCCTTACAATACAGTGGTCAAAACGAATGACTTGTTGGAGCCAAAGAAGAGTTTCGTAAGTGAAATTCAAATTCAACATGTAAAGAACATACCATTTGAAATTAAACTAAAATTCACCCCAGAAGAAAATGCCATTTTAACTACTTTCTCAATTACAATGTCCACTGATCACATTAGAAAAATTTCTCACAACAAAAAATTCAATATCAACGCATGAACATGAATTTCTGGGAGCATTTAAAAACTTCACTCTCACTGACTTCAAACACGTTTTCATTGGCCACACAACAGGAACTTTGTATTATGTAGGCCTACTTTTACAAATTAAAACACTTCTAAAATTAACTAGACCTCTAAAAGTAAAAGTCTATGGGAATTATGTCCTCACACATATTCTAAGAATACCGAAAGACAGATTCTAATTGAATGGCACAGTGACCTGGTATCCTCAGCAGAGTTGTGTTGGCTTGGGAGTTTAGATCACATAGGAGAGAAAGGAGTTGTTGTACTTGAGCAGATTGTGGCTTTTGGAGAGCTTGTAGGACAGATTTGGCATCTGTGAGGATGATGGTGTTGGCTTTAGATTTTTGGTGATGCAAGAGAATGGTGGCTGCTGTTTTGAGTGCTGATGTTTCTGCTGTATAGTTGGAAGAAAGAGATCGTGTAGGGATGGAATAGCTCTCTATTGACCCATCTATCCACTCTATGTAGATACCTCCACCTCCGTTTCTGACTGCTTCAGTTGCTGATCCTTCTATGTAAACTCGATTTGACTGGTTGCTTGGGAAGTTTAGGGAATGGCAAATTGTACAAATTATGTGTGATTTTGAGTTTTCTTCGTTTACATTAACTGTGCCTGACTTTATGTGGTTAGAGTATAACACCATCATCATCATGATTATATGACCAAATTATTGACAGCAACAAGGTTACAGCAAACTGTAAGTCTCATCCACACCCACCTCACGGCCTCCTGTGAAGTGTCTGGCACTTCTCAGACTTTGATCTGGACCTTTGTCTGTGAATTTGGCTCGGAAAATCTCACCCGTCTTCACATCACATGCTGGAAAGAAAACACTTTGCTTTATCAATGTTTTGTAAACAACACAGTCAAAGTTCAGTTGAAGCATCTCTATCGTTACAAGTTACAGGAAAAACAATCAACTTAACTATTCTTACTCACCCTGTTAAAACAGTGTTTTAAATGAAGTATCTCATTTGTCCTTTTGCCACAGACTATACTAGGCCTATAAGTGATCACTATCAAAGGGAGAGAAGAAAACACACATAAAAAGAACTATTTGAGAGTAAAACATTCGGAATTTAACCTATATTATCCCCTTTCGAACCCAAGATCATTCGTAACTACAAGAGCGTCTAAAAAGGTTATTTGAATGGGTGTAACTACTCGTAATGTCTTATCAGCTTAAGAGAGAGAGGGTTATGTTCATGTGTTCGTAACACTTCGTAAAAAGAAAAAGCTATAAAAGATAGAGTATTATTTTCATCATTGATTAACACACTCCCACGGTATTCACGGAGAAAACACATGTTTCCAGTGCCGCTCGCTGTTCACCAACAGTACATGCTGACTGACCCCGGCGGCCCGCCCGGAATGTCCCAAGTAAGAGGCTACTGATAAGATTCGCATCTCAGCACAAGACGCAGGATAAGAGTTTTTAAAAAACTTATCTTGAATTCCACCCATCTTACCTATACCATAAATCACAGGAAATGGTACTCCTTTCTCATCATATGTAGTGTTGAAATCTGAAAGAGAAAAAAAGTTAACAACAGTATTAGAAGTTAGAAATCGGTGAAATCTTTACGAGTACATCTAGTACTCTCAAAACAATAAACACCTGTTCAGTTTTAAAGTAAAGTTAGCAAAAAGTTTTTTAAATAAATTCCAAATGAAAACAAAAGTTGGATACCACCATTGCTGGATGTTTTACCCTTAGACTCAGATTTCCGACCTGAACTCATTAAATAAACTGTTATAATTGATCTAAAAAACAACATGTGTAAACATAATTATACGGTACTTATTAGGTACTGTGGCTTTTAAGGTGTTGTACATACGTGTGATGCAGGCAGTCACAAGGTGAAGATCATTGGGGTTGTTGCACATAGCGTCTGGTGATCAAAGAGTGAGGAAAAATGTAAATAGTTTGTAAGGTTTAGTTTTAGTAAGAGTTTTACACTTGCAACACAATAAGGTCATATAAGTGTCGAAGAATAGATGAGTTACAAAAGAGTAACAAACACAAAAAAGAAGGAGGAGAGATAAGGACAACAGATGTTTTTTAGTTTTAGTAGAGGTTTTATGACGCTTGCAACTGTATAAGGTCATATAAGTGCTGAAGAATAGATGTGTTACAAAAGAGTGTAACAAACAAGGATGACAGATGTTTGATAGGAAAGAAGGAGCAAACCACACCAGACCACCCGCCAACCACCAACAGTTTGTAAGAAATCACAGCATAGAAAGATTACATACATGATGAGAGCAACTAAGATCTGAGGCAGAATGCAATGGGGTTTATATATCTGGCTAATTCTTCCAGCCTTTTCTCCGCAGACATATATTTTAGGACCAAAACATGAGATGGAGAGCCCCAAAAAAAGAAGTAAAATAGAGAGAGATACTGACAGTGGACAAAGTTGTTAAGACTTAAGTAGAAAAGAAGACAATAACAAGAAAAATGCAGAAACTTTAAAACCCCCAAAAATTACTGTAAAAAAGACAGATAAAACAAAACAAAATGAAAGAATCCAAGCTGAATAAAATGACAAATAAAGAGATTATTTACGTAACATGATTGTTGGTATGGTATATGCAGAGCGTGGTATTTTAGTTATAAAAAGGCAATTTCATAGACAAAAAGGTAAAATTATTCACTTTTTACATCAAATCTAACTTTGCAGTATGTCTGTATAAAGACACTGGGTTATGGTTCAACAGAGTTCCACCAAAAGCAGAAACATGAGTACAGCCCACCCCCACACGAATCCATGAGAACCAGCTTGCCTAAGACAAGAATTTAACTTCCATACAATAATGAGGCATGTGAGTAACTGATCAGTTATGGCACAGTAACCTCTTTCTGTACCTTTTATGGGACAGTAAATGATACTAACACCAAGCCCAGGACCAGAGCTGATAGTAACACTTACCTAAAACTTCGTCCGACACTTCATGAGAATTATGACGTGGATCAAGGAAACCTCCAACAAGGTGTACCTCAAATCTGAGGGTGACAAGACAGATCAAAGAAGGCTAATATTAAAATGAAACTCATGTGTATTAACATACTCAAGTTTGTAAATCATAAACTAGGGTGTTCATAACTGAAAAATTGTCCAACTTCTTCCTTGATGTGATCAGAGAGAAGAAAAAAAATCCATCACAAAGAAACAGAACAAAAAATACTGAATGCTCTAATCAGCTAAAAATCCTTTTCTTAAAAATTCCACAAACATTCAGGCCGAAGGGCTAGAACCCAAATGGTCACTGGATCAGAAAAGAAAAGTAAAGTAAAAATTCCACACCCAAAAGTATCTTAACAAAAAGGAAAAATATAAATGAAAAAAAAAAATATTCATCCTGAATACACACAATGAAACATTGACAAAATAAGTCTGAACCAAAATTTCTCAGTTCTTTTAAATTTGCCTTCTTCAAACAATAAAACATGTGCAAATGTCCACTTAAACTGAGTAAACAATTGCAGATTGAAGAGGTTTATTTTTCTTGTTAGCCTTTGAGCATTTTTTTGTAGTTGCAGACCCTTGTGAATAGAGATGTCTCTTTATTATCTGAAAATTTCAGCTACATGTCGGGAGTTGCAAGTTTGGACTCCTTTCTTACAAACTCTCCAGACATCATGACAAGTACTTGTGCTTACCTGCCTGATGATAAGTCTGCAGTCTGTTTCTTTACTAAGGAAACCATAGTGTCAAGTCCTTCAGGTATAGAAGAGCCATCAAAGTGTATCAAGCTTGTTGCACCTGATCCTAGAAACATCCAGTCATTCAAGTTAAATTATTATTTTATCTAATTTAATCTACGCAGAGATTGAGCATTACATCAAACACTGATTTCAATGTAAAACCTGGGCTTTTGACAAACAAAAATTTTAATTTATGATCAAAATTTCTCTCACCATCCACACATATTTTTTTTGCGGAGTAAACTGTATATCACAAGTTGAGAAGAGGGTATAATATGATAAAACTGACGCAGCAGAGTCTCCTAAATTAGATTTCAAACAGCAGCATTTATAAATTGAATAGGAGGTAGAAAATCCAACTCAAAAACACCCATTTAATTACTTTAAAAAAAACAACTGTACTCTCAAGGACAACCCAAGACATGGTTTAATGATAGCACTACAGAGTAAAGTGTTGTGTAAAGTTGTAGCTACCTAGTTGACACAGTACAGCCGAACCTGCGTAAAACAGAATCGTAAGGGAGCCAGAAAAAAATATTCCGTCTTAGACATTTTCCATCTTAGACAGGAGAATTTAGTGGGGAGATGGAATGGGGGGGTTCAAAGGCCCAGCTGATGGGATCGAGGGTTGCTTGTCCAGTCGGCAAGTAATCATAAGCGGTCAAAACTTCAGACCCGTCAGCTGCTATCCTTTCTGATAATGACATGCGTAAGTTTTATTTATACAATTACCACCACTGCTTGTACTTCATAGGATCACTGTTTGACCTATTAAAAACAGAAACGTTGGACCATCTCCTTTGCTTCCATCCTTAGCTCCACCCAATGGTGTATCAAGCACAGTCAACCAATGCCACCCCTCACTGCCATGTAACAACGATTCGAGGAACTCAAACATATTCATCAGAAATTACACAAAAATAATAGAATGTAGTTCTGGGTTTCAATAAAAGAGTCAGAACATAAGGTGATCAACAGCGAAAAAGGCAAAACATCAATACAAAACCTGAATGCCTTAGAACTGCTATATGGCATGTTGTAGCATCTTCGGAACCCAGGACAGAGATGACATCTGAGGAAAACAAAATTTAAAAATTAACACCAATATTTAGGCATACTGACAAACTTTTACTTTTACTTTTGTCCAAAACAGTCACACATTTGATCAAAATAAAACAATGAAACAATATATATATATATATATATATATATATATATATATATATATATATATATACATGTACACCTGCATGTCAGTTTTGGGGTATACAGAGTTATAGATATGATCTGTCTATTTGCCATGCTTCAGATGAATAAAATACCAGTCAGTCTTGAATATAAGTCAAGATATTTGTGACTGAAGGAGTTGGGAGTCTTCTGGTGTAAGAGGTCATATTAGCATTAAAATGACTGCCAAAGTGTGTTGATTTCCATTTATCAGTAAAATCCACACAGAAATGTGTTTTAAAAAGGACAAAATTAAAGTTGAGCTCCCCCCCCCCCCCCCTCCCCCAAAGTAAAAAACTAATAGAACAACAAACAAACAAAAAAACAAAATCCCCCCCAAAAAATCCGATAAAATTTGCCAAATGGTCAAAAAAATATTGATTACTTCAATTCCATTATTTTGAGGAGTACCTGATTTCCCCATGATACCACACATAGGCCTCTAGAGCTACAGTGGAAACCTGACATAACAGGGGTGGTGGGACCAGAGTAAAAGTCATGTTATATCAGATCCCTGTTAAATCAGAAATGCAAGGGAAGTAAGCATTTGTGGACTAATCCAGCTGTATATATTCATGGGTAGTTTCCCTTGCCACCAGTACCCAGGAACAGGGGTTTTGGAAATGCGGTAGGCCTGCACATGACACATTATGCGGGCGTGTAGCTAGGCTTAGGGCTAGAAAGAAGTCTGCAGAATACTGCAGCCCTCTCTCGCTTCACACGATGCATGTGCTTGCAGTGGCGTGGCTTGCTCTATCGCTACGTTACTCTCTCTCTCTCTCTTTCTTACTTTTTACACATTGTTAATAAGCCTTTGTCCCTGCTATAACCGAATGGGCTCCGATGAGGCCCTGTTATAGCCAATAATTTTTAATAGAGACAAAGAGTAGAAAAAAACGGGGATTCAAAAAATCCCTGTTATAATCTGCTCTCTGTTATTACCGGGCACGTTAATTATGGTTTCCACAGTAGTATTTTTCAAACTCAGTAACAAACTATCCATGATTGTGTTAAATGATCAGGCCAAAGTAAGGGCTTAGTGAAAGTTTATCTTTAAAGAAAAGTAATGTGATTGTCAAAAACAGTCCTAGTTGCAACTGGAGATAGAAGGAAAATTGGGTAAATACAAGAAAAAAGAGTATAAATTCCCCCTTGACAGAAACTGCATCCAATCCAGTTGGGCCAGGAACCAATCTCATCATAACTTTCCAAAACTAAGTCCTGCATGAGTACTTTGAAACTAGACTAACATCTCTGGGCAAAGCAGAACACCAAGTAAGTTATCTGCAGGTTCCTTGAGACCCACAACATTGACAGCTTGTACAAAGAAGTATGGTACGTATCAACCATTTCAAAGGATTTCCATCTTTTACTGTTCAGTAATTGGAATTATCAGAAAAGTCTATTCAGGGTTTATATAATTACGCAGGAATATGTATAGAACTCCAAGCCTGTATTCAGGTTTCTTTGATATAAAATGAGTACACCGTTGAAGATGAAAAATATTAGTATACACAACAAAAGTGTTTTGAAGCTTTATATGAAACACATTTGAACCTGTCGTAGCTGACGACTGATAGTCGAGGAGAAAAGTTTTGTCATCTCAGACAGTTGGTCCCCTTGAACAATGTTATTATAAAGTAATAAAGGAGAAAAAAACCCTAACAAATGGATGAAAGTGAGAAGTGGTCCTTTATGCAGGTGATTGTTTTCAACAGTCGGTCATTAAAGCAGGTTTGATTGTACTTAATAATGCAAGGATCACAGATTTCTGTAAAATAATAATTCTGGAAGAAAATCAAATGAAAGAATCTCACCATCTGCAGGACTTGTGCCAGCCACCTCTCTCTGTCCAATATACAGCAGCCCTTTGGGACCTACCTCCCGTATTTGTTGACCCAGCAGGTCTTGGGAAGATTCCTATAGCAGGGGAAAATCGGATAAAAATATCATGAAATAAGTATTTTTGTTTTTACATAAACACACAACTTTTCGCAGGCGTACAAATCAATGATAGGTTATAAAATTTGTGGCATTCTCCTGCATGTCAGTAACATTATGAGTAAAATTTTCATTACCTGAGCTACTGAGGAGCTCCCAAATGCTACGAGCCCTTCACAAAAGGTAGGTTCTCTTAGAAATGCTGCAATCTAAATAATTCTTGAAAAAGTAAATCTTTAAGCTCTTTTCACTTTAATGAAATCTGTCGTGATAGTAGGAGTTCGTTCTTTCCATGTTCAAGTAGAGAAGAAGAGGAGATATTTTATAACCAGGAAAAGTCAGTATTTGGCAGGTCTGGTAAAAGTAGTCTAGTATGCACACAACGAAATATTCGAGAGATGTGGAAATCTCTTTGTTTTGAGTACAAATTTGACTGTGTATGTGTTTCAAATACAAAGAATACATGAAGATCTCTGTAAGAAAAAAATTCCGGACCTGTAAATGTGTTTGCTAATTTTAAGTGCGTGTTTTACTATCTATGCGCATGTCTGTTCGACTGTATATAAAAATTGTGCCCCCCCCCCATGCCCCCTTAGATTTCAGACTGAATTTAACGTAGAACCTATAATTAGACACTGGAAACGTAGCTTAGCATTTTATGTGATGTCAGGGGACATGACTCTTATTGTTATTATGGGACAGTATAATTATGGGAGTAGCGTGCCCTTGGATCACGTAACATAGAAAGGCGTGGAATAGGCCGTTAGACGTCTGATACACACTCAGTGAGAGTCAGTTGAGCACAGATCGACAAGAAAAACAACATCGATCCTGGATGGGGGCCCCCCTGAAAGACCAAGACCCTAATTTACATTTAGTCTAATTTGTTTCAACGCTGGACAAACATCAGCAGCTTAATCCTATCCGTACGCCCTGGGGTCATTTTGTACCCCCGGGCTGTATTTTTCATATTTTAGAATACTTCTAGTGCGAAGATCTCTTTGAAACTTTTTCAGTATTTCTAAAAAAATCATGGCCGGCTCTATTTTTCTGAATGTTCGTGAAAATAAACTTGAACTCTTTTTCTCCGAACGGTTTCCGTTCTCAAGATTTTTTGGTTAGCCAGCCTATTTGTGAATGGTGTGGCTGCGCGCGCGTGCGTGTGTGTGTATGTGTGTGTGAGGGGGTGTTTGTGTGTATAAAAGGTGTGAACGGGGGTGAGGGCGGAGGGGGTGGGGGTGTGGAGGTATTTTCTTTTTTTTTTTTTAGTTTTTGCTTTAGGGGTGACTAATGCAAAATAGGTTACTGCCAAAGTCCAGCAGTCTTGTTTTCTCGCAGTACCTTTTGAAGGTATTTTCAAATCAAAATGAAGTATAGTCCAGGAACGTTGCCTCAACCACAACTGAAGTATCTGATTCAGACATCTAAAAATCTCTAGCTCTAGAAATTGAACTCGATAAAAAAAATGCTTCCTTACCCCAGTCCTTGCAGAGTGGCAGAACTAAAGATGATACTGCACTCTCGTAAATAACCAAAAAATCTCGAGAACGGAAACCGTTCAGAGATAGAGGTCAAGTTTATTTTCTCGAACATTCGGAGAAATATATATAGTCACTTCGAAAAATTATTTTGACAAGACTGCTATGTAGCCTAAAGCGTACGAATCGGACTAACGAGTAAATTTCCTTTTTGGAAAGTGGTGGCACAGAGTTCCCCACGTCGTATGGGTATGATTATAAAAGGGTTTAGTGCCAGCAACCTAGCATGAGACAGCTTTGGGAATCAGAGATGATGTTTTCATCATTATTGTATAATGTAGTGCAGGACACAGTATGATATGAGCGAACAGCAAAGTACAGAGGCCAGAAATTAATACCTCTTTGGAATCTAGATCTAGAATCTAGATCTAGACTTAGATCTAGATATCTAGATCTAGATCTAATCTAGATCTAGATCTAGATCCTAGAGATCAGAGATTTCTTACCACATTACAAGTCTCCGAGGCGGAGGACTGACCAAGAAGACAGACAAGACAAGTTTCTAAACAATAAATATGAATATACCTTGAAGTGTGAGTATGTCACAACAAAAGCATCGACAGTGGGCACTTTTTCAACTTTGACTCCTTTTATGAAAAGCGGCATATTTATTTATTTTGTGTGTGTGTGTTCACACCATAATAACTTGAATGCTGAAGCGACCATTCGCAATTCCAAATTTCGTTGCCGTTTAACTACAACAACAAACCCAAAACAGTTATAAATTTCTATTTTTTACGGTAAGGGGTTATAATATCACCATCCATTATTTTTCGTTATATTTGATATGTCTGTTATGAGATACTAACTGGAACTTGAACAATAATTTTTCCCACAGCAGAATTTTATCACTGCTGTTATTTCAACGAGTTTATGAATATTTAATTTGAAGTACCTTTTTATCTATTTAAAAGAAATTGAAACCCGAAAAGACTTTTAGGGGAAGAAAACTACATTATCACCGCTTCTGACCTTTCAGCTCAGGTCATCGCAGCGCAGCGGAAGTTTGTTTATCAACATTCAATCATTCTTTCACTATTTTTCTGTGATCGAACAATGCCCACGAAGTTTGGGTATAGAATATACTTCCTCAATCGATCCATTTCTTTGTGATCGGCTCAGTATTACAATGCTTTGTATTTTGATAAGGTAAGGCACCGGCACAGTTTGCTAGCAATGTGATCTCCGTTTTTATAGATCCAGCATAGACAAGACGTGAGACGACTTTATTTAGCCAGAAAGCTCTCTTCTAGATTTAGATTCTAGATCTAGATTTCTAGATCTAGATCTATACTAGATTCTAGATCTAGATCTACTTCTCGCTTTTTTCCACTCGCCTTCTCTGTCTCTCTGCAGTCCCCCATCCAGCTGATTTTTGGGGCAGTCTTCCAGATCTGCACCTTTTTTCACATGTTGCCGGAATGCAGCAAACATGAGAATTGTAAGACCTGTTGTACATACATACACTCAGTCCTGCAGATCTGGAAGATTTTAAAGCCGTCCCATTCACACCTTTGTGCTATTGAATTGGATAGGCACCAGTGAAGTCATCACATAGGCTACCTCCACTAATCTCGTCACATGGGTTGGGGCAAATTTGGCCATGGGGAACTTCAATTCCGCCTCAACCTAGACTTGGCTTTTGCGTATCATTTGACCCATGTGTCGTTGCGCTTTTGATTTCATCTAAAAATAAAATCTGTGCTTCCTAGGCTTCCACTTTTTTCTATTTTTAGTCTAAAAGCTCCAGAAAACTCATCTCCGCGTACTTTTCACTGTTAAAGCTGGTGCAAATTCGACAGGGCGAAATGAGTCAACTTCGACAGGGGGTGAAACAAAAGTTAGGTCTTCTGTCAGATTAAATAATTGGAAGGGAAAAAAGCCCAGAAAAAGAGGAAGACAGACAACTGTAAATTTATAGAAAAGGCCCAAACCCATTTTTACGCCAGCTTTTTTTTACTGGACTTCCGTTTTTGTTTCCGATTGTGTACATAGATCTAGAATCTATACTATGTATAAATTTGTAAGGCGTTAGGTCGGGACCACTTCTCCAGAAGAGTGCCGTTCACTGTTATTTGGATACTTTTTTTCCTGTGAACTCACCGCACGTTTTTCAGCTGTGACGACTTCTCCGTGTGACGAGTTCTCTGGTTCCCATGCTATTCTAACCTCTCTGATTTATAATGGCATGTGTCAGTCTTACTATCCATTGCCACCAGTGCTTGCATCTCATGACTACCGTTTGACCTTCTATTAAAAACAGAAAAGATTGAAGATCTTGGTTTTCACACTTATAATCTCTTTTATCTCCACTCACGAGTTTAAGCAATCGACCAGTGCCTCCCCTCCCACACATTATGTAACAAATATATAATGGGGGAAATTTTTTCTCGGTTGACCATACGATCAAGTTGGCAGGCATTGGGCAAATTAGTTTCAAATCTCTGGCTACTCAGGAAGGTTTCTCTGTGTTGGAATGCTACTTCCATCACCCTGAACATCTGCACAGCATAGGGCTCACATATATATTATTTGTAGTTGTAGGCTATGTGATAACACATACCCCCAAGTGGCACCCTTTCTCCCTTCCTAGCAGCATGGTGAAAAGGTTAGAGACGATGGAAACAAACTTAGGAGTTTTGTTTCAAATGAAGGCTGAGTGGGCAAAGCCTTTTCTGTAAGACAGGTAAACACCCTCTGAGGCAAAGGAATTCATCTTTTCTTTTCTGGGTTGAGTAGGTTTCCGTTTTGTAGAGAGTACTTGTAGAGGAATTTATCAAGGGGTAGTGGAGGGATTCTGTTACGACAGGTTTCCATCTTAGAGAAGGCAGGTTCGGCTATATGGTTTCTGTCTTGATTGTTATGTTATGATGGTTTGATCTGCCTCTCAC
>NW_004797318.1:800055-803678 GCF_000002075.1 Aplysia californica | reverse complement strand
TTCAAACACATGATGGAATACATTCTGCCTTTATCATTTTTGCTTGCACTTTCTTCACCATCTTCCTTCGTTATGATTGCTTTAAATGAATGTCAAAATTTTAATTGTTCAATTAGTTAATAGCTCACCTTCTGGCACTTACTACTTACCCTTTCAGTCTCAGTTTCACTCACATCTTCTCCCATGCTGTCCAGTGAAGACATCATATCCTATTCTTCTCCTTTCTCTTTAGATCTCAGCGGTAATCGACTGCTGGTTCCTCAACCTGCATTGCTTTAGATTTCTTCTCATATTTGACCGTTTTTCCTACTTTGTAGGCCCCTTACCGTCAGAGCCACATATACCAATCTTGAAGGTACTCATATTTTCATACTGACAGCGTATTTTCAGTTTTGGTAAGAATTCATTTGGGCTCCTGACTCTTTCTGCAGCCTTTCTACTGCTACTCCTTGACTCCTTCTTACTGCTGTCTTTCTGCCACACCCCTGATCTTCTGGTAGGAAAGGTCTACACCTAGCCTTTTCGGACAAGGGCGAAAAATCTCGGAGGGCCCGTGTGCAAGTTGCGCACGTTAAAGATCCCTTGGTGGTCTAAAATCAATAAGAGTAGGCTTCGGCCGCCACCCGGGCAAAATTCAAAATTTCCTACCAACTAAAAGTATTAGGTGTGTCCCGCGCGCTCATATGACCTTTTGCAGTTGCGAGCGCCGTAAAACACTTTACAAAAACAAACAAACAAACAAAAGAAATTAACGTGTTCAACTTGCACCTTTAGGATGTAATTTTGCCCTTATAATCCGAGAAGGCAAGGTTTTTGATCTTATTTACCCTCAGATCAGGGGTGTAACTGAAAGACAGCCGTAAAAAGGAGCAGGAGTAGCATATACTGTAACAAAGAATCTGGAGTAAAGGAGAGGAGCTGAGAGGAGGCTAGGGATGGGGTGGGGGGGAGAAAGTGGAGATGAAAGCAGATGACATAACTTGATAAGAGAACAGGAAAGGAGGGCAAGAGAGACAATTTTAGGGTAGAACATTTTTTTGGTCATTGTCAGGTTTTAAACCCAGGACTTTTTGAATGAGAGATGAACATCATTTCTCAAGACCACAAGAGCCATCCTATTTGATTTCTCGAAAGCTGTCGCCAGGTTGCTATTTATTCACCTTTTGAGCTGATTTCTGTCCACAATTAAAACAGTTAATGTAAATTAATATGAAAAGCTAATTTTTCAATGTCATTTATTAGTTACCATGGTATTGGTATATTGCCTTCAGTGATAATTAGAGATAAAAATGCAGCATATTAAACTTTGACCAGCGCTCTCTGAAATTGCATTTTGCATTTGGAGTGTTCTTGCTACTGGGCCAGATGGATGTCAGTAACAAAAATATCACTAAACAGACATTGTACTTCCTGATATGCCTTTTAGTTTTGGATTTTTCTATTGGATTCGGATTTGAGGCAGTAGTGCTTTTGGAGTCGTAACCTTATTTAACTAATAAAGTAGTTATTGTAAGTGTTTACTTCTGAGATTTCTAACTGAAACTTTCCGAAAATAAATTCTGTTTGCATGAGAAGTTGCTTTCCATTAAATTTGGAAGGTACACTTTTGTAACTGAGGGAGGAATACAAAGTATATAATGCGAAGGGAAGACTATCAATATACTACAGTGTTTATCTTACCCCTGTTCCATATCAATTATCAATATGATTTTAAAAGTATATCTGGTCGCTTTTAAGCACAAGGGGGCTATCCTGAAAAATGCTGTTTTGAGAAAATCGAATGTAAAGTTTTTGCCCCCTGTTCAGTTTCTTTAAAAGACAAGGAGAGATTTCTCTCTAACCAAACAAATATTACATACCAATGAAACCAAACTTCTCCGATAGGTAGGGCAATGCCCACTTTTCGTGTAGGTCAAGATGTTACTGTTTGGAAAACTCCGGAATCTGGGTTATCCCGCGCGACCATTTCAGATGACATTTTGAATACTGTTTTTCCTTTTATAAACATCTTCTTGTGAAGCCTGGCAGCTGAGAATTTTCATATGGTCATTTGTGTGGAAGTTATGGCTACATAGAGATCATGCATTTTATTAGAAATAAATGTTTTGTTTGACAATGACAGTGACAATGACAATTTTGTCTTGATCGTTTACAATGGCAGTGGATGTTACAAAGGTTAGGTGCTCTCACGCATACACTGAAACAACCCGCTTCGTAAAACATTCGCTCCCTCTCATTCTCTCTCTCTCTCTATCTCTCTCTCTCTCTCTCTCTCTCTCTCTCTCTCTATTTCATTTGTAGCACTGTGTGTTCAGTAACCTAAATGCAGTTGGTATGAATGAATTTCTATGTCCTCCTGTTCTTGCTTTTTGGGAAATGTATCACGGGTCGATAATTGAAATTCCAATGTCAGTGTGTGGCTATGGTCATTTTGCATTATTTCCGCCTCTTTTTAGAACATTTGTTTTGTGTGAATGTGATGTGTGTACCCACTTTTAATCCCTTTCCTCACATTTTAAAATCCCAGACCATTTTACAGAGTTCTTTGCAATCATCCTTGGCCAGTTACTTTGAATATTTCGTTTAGCGACTTCTTGATGACTTGTTGTCGCAGTTTGTTGAACTCTTGTTGTGTCCGTAATTGCTGTGCTGGAGGACCTGTAGAAGATAATGGTGCCATACTTCTTTTTCTTTAAAAAAAAACCCCCAGAAAAAATTGTTCTGGCATTATAAATGTTTTTTTGTTTGTCTGTGCATGTGTGTGTGTGAGAGAAAGCTTTAAAGAGATGGGGGCATGTTGGGGGAGGAAGACTAGAGAGAATGAGAGGAAGAGTAGAAGGCACTGGGTTGGGAGAAAGAGACAAAAGGGAGGAGAGATAGAAGACTATCTTGAAGGTTATAGACATTTTGAGAATTTGACCTGTCTGCTGGGGCATTTAACAGTAGCCATCTTAATTAGTTTAAGTGCACCTCTTCAAGTCTCCGTGTGAAGTGCAATCTGTTTGCAAGCCTATGTTTTTTCACGTAAGGAGCATGTTAATAAAGAGCCAGTGTGTAACTGTTTCCTGCAACTTTTTAGTAAAGTTTTGAGCGCATGTATAGGGATACTCAACCACTTGCCTGTGAACCAAAAAGTCTCTCCAAGCTAAAAGGAAAGTACTGACATTTTAAAAAGCATATTGCTCAACAATTTCTTTGTTATAAACACAATGGTGATGTATCTCTGGGCTGGAATAGCATTAATTTCCAAAAGGTTTGAAGGCTTTTCTTGGCTTTTTCATTATGCAGAAGGTTGCAGGATCTGTAAAAGGATTTTAATAGAGTACATTTGTATATATATGGAACGAGTATTGGGGAAAGTCAGTGGAAAATCTATGTCCCGGAAATCCGTCCACACTGGCTTATCTCACTCAGGGGATGAAACTGTAAAATGTGGTAGAAAGGACCAATTTTACTTTGTCTTTTTAATACGTCATCAAAAGAGTATGTGTGGGAAGTGCAAATCGTAGATATTACCTACACTCTCTTTCTGTAGTATTCTTTTTCTCTGCTCAAAATGCTTGCTGTGACGTTGATGTGCTCTTCTGTACTAAATCATTCAATACCTTGTGGGTGTTTTTTTT
>NW_004797318.1:796214-798452 GCF_000002075.1 Aplysia californica | reverse complement strand
TGCCTCTATCTCATAGATATAAACCTAGATCTATCTATATTCCTATTTATGATTTCGTTTTGATTTTGAGAAGTATATTTATATTTTTGAAGATTCATCTTTTTATACATATATATTTATATATACGTCTGGATATCTATCTATCTCTATGTATTTCTAGATACATATTTTTGTCTGTGTCTACATCAGTCGAGACAGAAGCGGAGTCTGTATTGTACATATGTATTTTTTTATACTCATATTTATGTACATAGAGGGGGAGGAAGAGTGACGGCTTTTTCTTATCTACCATGTGTATGTCTTTATATGTAGAGTGATGTGTGAGAGTGTCTTTCCTTATATCTATCTGAAGTGGGGATACGTAGAGTACAAAATGAGACTGCATACTTTTATATATCGCAAAAGAACAAAAAAAAAGTAGAAGACGATTTTTCTTCAGCAAGACACAAGAGAGAGAACGAGAGAGAGAGAGAGAGAGAGAGAGAGAGAGAGAGAGGGAGAGAGAGAGAGAAAGAGAGAGAGAGAGAGAGAGAGAGAGAGAGAGAGAGAGAGTGTGTATAAAATGTGTATGTGCGTATGAATGTGTTTATGGATATATGTATGAATTTATGTATGTTTGTTGTAGATACTTTTCTTTCTCTTTGTCCCTGTGTCTTCCTTTCTCCCCCCCCCCCCCCTCTCTCTCTCTCTCTCTCTCTCTCTCTCTCTCTCTTTCTCTTTCTCTCTCCTTTTCCTCTTTCTGTCCCTGTTTCTTTCTCTTCATTTGTGGGGCACACAAACACCACACGCATTTTGGCGCGTTGAGTCTGTCTACTCTCTTTATGAAGCCAGTGTCGTCATGCATGATGCTTCCCTGAGCGAGACGGCAGTCCATGGGGCCGTCCTGTTCTCTTCTGTATTCCCCCATCGTTATATAAAATAAATGTCTATATTTATCAGTGCTCGGTGTCAACGGTGGAGGAAAACATCATGATCGTTTATAGTATAGTTTAACGCTTTAGCTGTGACTCCTTTCTGACTGCTGTGTCTGTCTGGTACAGGCTGCCGTACGCACTACGTTGTTATTGTAAACAGGTGAGGTGTTGTTTTTTTTTCCTTCGGCAATTATATGCCATGTTTGTGTTGCAAGTGCCGTAAAACTCTTACTAAGGCCATTGGCCTTTATGGCGAGTTGTAGAGTGAATTTGATATTGTTTAAAATTTTTATTGTTACTTAAAAGTTGTTTTAGATCACAAATGTATTTACACCGAATTTGAATATTTTTAACTTTTTAGCATTTTAAAGTAAATTAGTTAGCCAGTCGTGAAGTGAACTTTCGCAGAGGTGAACAACTTGTGTTTCGCGCGCTCATATGACCTTAGCAGTTGCGAGCGCCGTAAAACCTTATACTATACATACATACAAACTCTTACTAAAAAAGCCCCCCCCCCAAAAAAACAAAAACAACAACAACAACTCAACCCCCCAAAAAAAAACAACAACAACAACACCAAACAAACCCTCTTACTAAAACTGAACTAAACACCCGCGCTCACATTCAGGGTGCAGTCTATAAAAGTGCTGCTGCACTTTGGCAATAAAAAGTCAGCAAGATCGTTAAGTTGATTTATGTGTGCTTGTAAATTATTCAACCCACTCTTCGTTCTGCGAGTTCTTATAGTTAGTGCGTGATGGTCAATTGAACATCACCATCATGATCAAGCGTCAGATCTGCGGCAGACATCGGCAATCATGTTTCTCCTTTCATTCCTTTGCTCGTATTCTCTTTAAAAAAAGCTACATTACCCTGAAATGCAGGTTGTAATACCTGACAACGTGGGGTCCGGTTGTTTTGTTTTCGTGTTCTTTTGTTTTCCGTTTACTACTTTTACTTTTTCATCCTCTGTTGTCGTTAAGCGTCGAGGGGATATTACAATTTCTGAGGGTTTCTTTGACTCCCCCAATCCATCTTTTGCGTGGTCTACCTCTCCCTTGATAGCCTGAGTACTTGGTGTTATAGACTCTCTGAGCTCGCTGGCTAGGTGACGTTTGTTTCTGGTGGCCCAACCATTTTATTCTAGTGTTTCTATGAAATGCAGGTAAGACTCAGTGCCAACAGTCGCTCTTACTTCTTCATTTCCCTGCCTTTGCTTGCTGTGCCTCGGTATACATTCTGGGCGTGAAAGAGTTCGCTGTTATGGGGTCATTTTGTCGTCTGAAGAAGGAGGGATTTTGTTTTTCTTGGGGGGGGGGGGGGG
>NW_004797318.1:792295-793624 GCF_000002075.1 Aplysia californica | reverse complement strand
ATATATCGATAATAGTCGGGATGTCAGCGCTTTTTTGAATAAATCTAACACTAACATGAGTGTAGATCTAATATAATGGAAACAGTTTTATACCACATTTATAGCCACTGTTGTATATTTACTCGACCCGCCACTTGGACCAATACATGTTTTTTAAAAAAAGAAAAAAAAGAAGGGCAACAAAAAAGCGCCTGTGCTATTGAAAATGGAAATAAGCCCCTGTGGTCCTTCAGCGTTGTTAATACAGTTTTATTATTGTTGAAGCCCCGAGAGAAGCCCACAAGCTGCGCATATCCACTAGTGGAAAGCTATGGGCGGGTGCTCTGATGTGATTTGCTTCTTCTTTCCTATCAAATATCTATCGTCCTTTAAGTCCTTAAAGTCCGTATCTCTCCTCCTTCTTTTTTGTGTTTGTTACTCTATTGTATTCACCTCTAATCTTCGGCATTTATAAGACTTTATTGTGTTGCAAGTGTCGTAAAACTCTTACTAAAACTAAACAAGTTGAAATGAAGCTTTTAAAATTCTCAACACAATGGGGTAAACTCTTTCTCTGCCAGAATTGGTCTCATTGGCCTTTGATCTAGTTGTAGAGTTGTAGAAATCACACTTCATGTTATTCCTTGGCTCTTCTATTTTTCTTTTAAAAAATATTCCCCCAAACAGATACATTCGCTTCATGTTATTCTTTGGCTCTGCTATTTTTCTTTAAAAAATATTCCCCCAAACAAATGCATTTAGTCATCGGCAGACATTGATGGACGAGCTATCGTTGTTGTTATTGCTCGGCCAGACTGTGAAAACACGAGAGATTTGATTTTAGCTACCACGGGTAATTATATTATATAGTCAAGCTCGGTTCGTCCGCGTCGTAATGTGTCCTCATCCATAAGTCATGTGTCCTCATCCATAAGTCATGTGGCCTTGAAAAAGGTAATGGTTAACGGGCTGTGTAGGAAGACTAAACAATATCGAGGACCCGACAAAGAGGTAGCAATTTGGCTGGAGGTGTCCAGTGTGGTCCGGGGATCCACAAAGAGGTTCCAGTTCTTTCGTAATCTCTCCCCCCCCTCCCCTTCCTCGCTTTCTCTCTCTCTATCTATGTATCTATTTGCAGACCTGCCACTCATCCCGATTTAATCGGGATATCCCGATTTTTTGCCCCAAATCTCAAGCATCCCGATTTTCCCGATTTCGATCGCCAGTATCCTGATTTTTTGTCGTTGTGTCTGTTGCGTCCGATTCTTAGAAAAAAAATATAAAAAGTTCTGCAATCTCCTTTGCTTGGAAGCACCGATTGGATTTTTTATCAGCAGGAACTTGGAACGC
>NW_004797318.1:786016-789261 GCF_000002075.1 Aplysia californica | reverse complement strand
TAATAATAATAATAATAATAATAATAATAATAATTGTATCGGGTAAAGCGACCAACTATTGACTTAAGGCTGCCGCACGTGTCGGATTACGTCTTCGACCGCGAGCGGCAGAGACATGAACCTGACTGACATGGGTGATTGGCAGGTGCTCAGGTGTGCTTTGCTCCAACTTTCCTATCAAGCATCAAACATCTATCGTTCTCATCTGGACCCATTCCTTAAAAAAAATTAAAAAAATTATGATACCTTCTATTTTCCTCTGGTGTGGTTTACTTCTTCTTTCCTATCAAACAGCTATCGTCCTTATCTCCCTTTCTTCTTTTTTTATGTTGTTACTCTCTTGTAACTCCTCT
This sequence comes from Aplysia californica, assembly GCF_000002075.1. NCBI lineage: Eukaryota > Metazoa > Mollusca > Gastropoda > Aplysiida > Aplysiidae > Aplysia > Aplysia californica. The sequence goes on along the minus strand of NW_004797318.1, from coordinate 788,908 downwards.
AATCTTCTGGCGGTCATATGACCTTATGAGGTTGCGAGAGCCGTAAAACTCTTACTGACACTGCCATGGGTGGTTGGCAGATCCCCTGGCGTGCTTTGTTTCTACTGTACCCATTCCTTTTTTTATATGATACCCTCTAGTATCACTACAAATCTTTGGTTTGGCCTAATTGTGTCGCGGGTGCTGTAAAATTCTTACGAAAGTTAAGACTGAGCAGTCGACTGGAACCTGACACCGTGCCCTGTTTTAGCACGGAACACGTGATACTGCAGCGCACATGGCAGGGCGAGACGGCTCCCAGAGTTAGGAACGTGACTGAAGGTGAAAGTGCAGGGTGGTTTCGTTGCTCAGCGGTTTTGATGGATTAGCATTAAGATAAGATAAGATAAGATAAGATAAGATAAGATACATCTTTATTGTCCAGATCCTGGCACATTGATTTGGTGTTTCACCACGTGTACGCTCTTTACAATAACAAACATAATACAAATGAGCAGCAATATAAACAATAATAATCGTAAGCTAGATACGCACTCAATGTTATTTTGATGCATTAGATCTAGTAAGGAAAGCAGTCTGGGATCTTGTGGGTTAGTGGGAAAAAAATGAAAGGAAAACACATTATGGAGGGGGGTGCTTGAGGTGGTACTAGTAAATAGATTCTTTCTAATCCAGCAGTAGATGCAGTCTCTGCCTTGTGACAAATTACCAAGGACCCCTCTGCTCAGATGTATGTTGTTAAATACTTACATTTTACATTGTTGTCTCCACGTCCTTCCCTTTTTTTTTAACCAAGATGATTTGGTCAAGTTATCTGCTTCCGAAGTATTTTTTAAAATCTTTGTCTGCAATGTTCTCGAATTCTTGTACGAACGAAACCAAAGCTCTGAAATTACGAATACAGGCTCGAAGTCCGCCTCCTAGATGACCTTAAGTATTTTGATTGGAGTGTAAAATACACATTACATACATTTATTTTTTAAAAAAGAAAGAAAGGTATGTTCTGCGAATACCTAAGTGCAAAATGGATAATTGATTGAACATGTCTGTCGTGGTGACTGACAACGTGGCTTTTGCGGTTCTGTTGTCCATGTACTTTTGGCCTGCCTGCATGTCCGAGTCGCCCTATTTCAACTATTTGAAATGACTTTTTTAAAAATTGGTTCTGTTGCGTCGTCTGTCCCTCTGCCCTACTCTATGGATTGAGTTGTTTCTGACTCGACTCGGGGCGGGCCCGTCAACGTCAGGTCTGCGGGAAGGCGAACAAAAATAATGCTATAAATGAAATATGATAGTGGGGTTCTTCCTACTTGGTCGATAGAGTCGACGTCATGAAAAGTCGACACCGTACTGCTGAAGAGCACGCGTGCGACTTGTGGAAGACGACGACCTGACTGGGGATTTAAAAATTTAAAAATAATAAAAATATGTGGGTGGTTGGCGGGTGCGCCAGTGTGATTTACTCCTTCTTTTCTATCAAATATACCTGTCTTTAGTATTTCTCCTCCTTCTCTTTGTGAGCAGTATATGACTGACTCTATAGTAACACCTCTGATAGATTGCAAAGCGCATAGAGCGTGCTGTTGGGCGGGAATTTGCGCAAATCAAATGCTATCTACCATTTTCCTCAGTACTTTTATGACCTAATTGTGTGACAAGTGCCGTAAAACTTACTAAAGACTAAGTTTTTCTATTTTAGACAAACACAGCCGGAAGAAACCTGAGGTTGTTTCTTCGAGTCGTAATTTGTGGAAGTCAGCCGGAGATAAGCCACATTTCATCAGGGACAGATTGTGATTTGTAATCGTAAATGTTTTATTTTGTGTCCCCATCGACACAATTAAGGTAATTAAGGAGGCAGGCTGCTTCGACTCTACCCATTGGGGCAAATCCAGCAGAGTGTGTTCATATGACCTTAAGCAGTTTAGAGCGCCGTAAAACTCTTACTAAACCAAACAAAAAACCCAGCGGGATGAGAGGGATACAGTGTTCCAGCAAAACTGCTAAATACCCCCCACCTCCCGGCCCCTGCCCTTCTTACATAGGAATCGAACTCGTGTCCCGTACGTGGGACGGCGAAGAGCCTAACTACTACACCACAGTGGATGGTGGAGACAGGGCAAGGTTCGTAGTAAAATCGAAGAGAAGCAGAAGAAAAAGAATGCTCCAGATTGGCCCCAAATCGTCGTTGGTTAACCTTATCTGTACGTCGTGTTTTACTATCGTATCCATACAGCGTGGGGAACTCTGTGCCACCACTTTCCAAAGAGGAACTTTACTCGTTAATCTGATCCGTACGCTTTGCATAGCAGTCTTGTCAAAATGATCTTTGGAGAAATACTAAAAGTTTCAAAGAGATCTTTGTGCTAAAAGTATTCTAAAATGTGAAGAATACACCCCCGGGGGTACAAAATGACCCAAGGGCATACGGAGAGGGTTAAAGAAAACTGTAACCCCTCAATTCGGAACTTTCTTGACCTCTAGCTAGCACGCACCTCCTGGGTCTCCACTCTCCTTGGGGCTATATTTAGGTCGCTGTGACGTCATGCGCTACAGAAGCTTTTAACTAATTTCAAGTGGGGAAAGGGCGGGGGAGGTGGGGGGTCAGTGTCGAATGTTGCTTTTATCCTGCCGTAAACTGAGTGTGTGCTGCGAATAGATCGTGATCGTGACTTCTTTGAGGCTGAGATTTTTGACGGAGCTTGTGTACTTTAGTACTTAAAGACCAGTGTCCTTTTCATAGATGTACTTTTGCAGAATGAGATACGCACGCCCCAGTCACTCTTTATCCTACATTATGCAAACGTTTTGCAGGAATGTGTAAAGTGTACTTTTCTTTTCCCCTCCTCTTCTTCTTCCTCCTACTCCTCCTCCTCCTCCTCCTCCTCCTCC
>NW_004797318.1:783451-785885 GCF_000002075.1 Aplysia californica | reverse complement strand
CCTCCTCCTCCTCCTCCTCCTCGTTCTTCTTCTTTTTTTCCATTGTCGTTTTCGTCGTTACCGTCGTCATCATTGTGGTTGTCTCTTGTCTAAGCTCATTTTCCCGTCTCCTTGTTCGTTAAAGTTCATAATAGGGTCGTAATCAACGACGAGGTGCCGGTAGGACAATAGAAACACGTCGCACTTTAGAAGCTCTTCATCTGCGTCGAAAGCTGTTGACAAGTTCGCTTTCAGAAGTCTCAACTACGTGACCATAGCCTTCTCTCAGTACAATAAGAGTGCGGCACAAGTCGAAAGCACTTCACTGTTGTTATTATTAATATTATAACGATTCACCGCGTGTTCTGTGCAGTGCTGGTGTCTGGTAGGGCTGGGGAATGAGTCGTTTTAGCAAAATCCGGATAATATATTAGTGCACCGCTTCGGTAAATAATAATTTATGTTATGAACCGATTCGGCAAATGGGTTAGAACCACTTTGACAAACGGGTTAGCATCACTTCAACAAATGGGTGCATCAACTTCGGCAAACGGATCAGGAAAAAGAGTTAGATAAGTGAGTGAATTCGGATAATGTCTTATTGAGGATTATCCTATTATTCGGATATTTATCCGGATTCTGCCCACCTCTAGTGTCTGGCTGGGTTCTGGCAAAGGAATTCAATATGTCCAAGTCATGTCAGCGCGGCAGCTTTCACCGAGTTGATGTTGACTCGTACGGACTTATACAAGAAATTAAAGAATACACGTACTTTTAATCTATATTAATTACAAAGTCCGATTCGATTACAATCAAACCTGCTCGGGGGGCTATCGTTGTCGAGACCTTACCGGTGACAGTGTTCGCCTCTCATTCAAAGGTTCCTGGTTCGAATCCACATAGCGACGGAAATTTTTCTTCTCTAAGATTATATCTCCTTTCATCTCATTTCCCTTTCTCTAGCAATGCTCTGTCGTCTGCTTTCGTCTCCACTTTCTGCCCCTGCCACCTCACCTCCTTTGCCCCCTCCTCTCGGCTCCTGACTCTATCTGCAGCCTTTCTACTGCTTCTCCTTGGCTCCTTAAGAGTAGGGCGCAACCTGTCGGTGACAGGCAGCAGTGTGCTGCTACTCAATGTGGTCATTATTATTATCTCTCTTCATTGTATCTGTCTATCTTTCTTCTTTCCTACACTGTATCTATAAATATTTCCATTCATCCATCCTTCCATCCATCCGTCCATCCATCTATCCATCTTTGCATCCGTCCATCCATCCATCCATCCATCCATCCATCCATCCATCCATCCATCCATCCATCCATCCATCACTTTCATATTAGTAGGATCAATACAGTTTCCACCAGAAAACGACAATAATATGATAAAAGCCTGTATTGTGATATTTATTTAGCAATTTGCCACGATTCACTCGAGACAGGTGCTCTGAGAAAAGTAGTAGAGAGAGAGAGGGAGAGGGAGAGGGAGAGGGAGAGGGAGAGGGAGAGAGAGAGAGAGAGAGAGAGAGAGAGAGAGAGAGAGAGAGAGAGAACAACCCTCCTCTCCTTCCCCGAAGATCTCTGGGTAGTAATGAAAATTTGTCTACACTCTCGTCGTCTTTTGTCGCGTGGAAAAGCTCCAAAATCGGATGGCTACAAAAGACGCAATATCGATCATATTTTTTGGCAGGCTAAGGTATGATTATTATTAGCAGTTTTGTCCGGGCTATACAAATATCCAGGTATTGCATAATGCTTGTTTTCAGTCTTTCTTTTAAAAAAAAAATTGCATCCATCCACTGCCTGAGGTTTAGCTAAAAGGGAGGGAAGGGATGGATAGGATGTGTCTGTCTGGTCCAACTGCGATTTGCATTAATTACGAGAATTTCCTTTGTTACGCCTGTTCTAGCAAAATATTGCAGTTATTGTGATGTTTTTTGCTATTTACAACGCCGATTTTCTGTCTAACAAAATGAATAATTGTTATTTATTAGGGCGCTCGTTAGCTCAGGTGGTAGCATGTTGTACTACGGAGCGGGTAGCCCTGTTTCGAATCCCTGACTAGACGTTCTATAGAACTTTGGTCGTTTTGTGGATTTTTCCCAAGGGTGTCAACTTATTTGGCCCTGTTCTATCGGAGATGGACGTCCCGCCTCTTACTTAATTTTTTAGTATTGAAATTGGGCGTTAAACCTTTAATAATGTCGCACATTTCCGGAGTAATTCAGTGTTCTTACATGTCAGCAGTTACTTTAGGAGTGAGCTGATGGAACCAGTAGCACGCCAGCACCTATGCGGGCATCGTCGGATCGTCAACCATGCTGCACGCACACACACACATACACACACACACACACACACACACACACACACACACGTACGTACACCACACCACACTCAAACACACACTCACATACTGACGCGCATACATGCCCACGCACGCACGCAAGCACGCACGC
>NW_004797318.1:776714-783197 GCF_000002075.1 Aplysia californica | reverse complement strand
CACACACACACACACACACACACACGCTCCCACACACACAGATGCACACACACACAAACACACTCACACACGCACACACACAGAGACACCTGGCATCTGACGCAGTATTCCTAGTTCCTGACGTCATATTCTGAAAAGATTGCGTAATCCTTTGTGTGACACAGCGGATCAATGCCGATTATAATCATAATGCTAATTGATTTTCTCACTATTTCTGAAGAAACGATGGCGCCTCCTATTTAGTTCCGACCCGTCACTTTCTTCCCCAGGCACATAGATATAATACCAAAAATACGTGTGGTTGATGAGCTTGAACTGAATATTTTTATGTACGTTAAATTGTATTACTTTGAACTGGCATTTTGTATGACAAATGCCGCGGAAAATGATTGAAAAATTGGTCTCTCGCGTGCTGCGAGGCAGGATGACGTGCGGTTTGAGTTTGAGGTAGCTACTAACTATTCAGTGCACACACACACTAAAATACCAACAGCACAGTGTGTCTGTCCTATAACCCCGTCCGTGTAAATTGAAATGTAGATATTTTACGCCCCCATCAACACAGTTTAGATCATTTTAGGAGGCGGGCTTCGACCTTACCTGCCACGGCCAACCGGGGCTGAGAGGAATAGGCCTACAACCTGTCCCCGCAGTTTTATGCCCCCCCAAAAAATTCTGAAATTATGAAAACTGAGCCACCCCAAAAAAGTGAAATTATGCAATTCTGTTAATTTCAGCAAAGAATGATAAAGGAAGATAATCAGAAATTATGCACAAAAAAAAATCAAATTTTTCTGAATTATGCGGGGGTGCATAAAACCACGGGGACAGTACAACATCCTTGCAAAAAGACCGAGTGGGCTAAAATTCTCCCCGCTCGCGCGTGCGACAGAAAGGTAAAGCGCCTAACCGCAACACCACAGCCGCGGGTAACTTCGTGTATGAAAAACCTCGGAAATGCATTTTTAATATGTTTGATTTCAATGTCAGCCTGATTCCGGGTTGGGGATTTTTTTGTTTCTTTTGTTTTGTTTTGTTTTGTTTGTTTGTGTGTTTGTTTTTGTAAATCAGGTCTAGTATCTCCCTTCGTCTGATGGGGTGTTGTATCTTACTCTGACTCTGACAGGCAGGGTCGAAGAAGCATCCCACCTCCTAAATTATCTAAATTGTGTCGTGGGGGGCGTGAAACGTTATATTGCGATTACACAAGTAGGTCGGTACAATACAATAATATAATCCTTGTATTATCAAAGATAATACATAACAAGATGGGCCACTTCTCTCTTTGAGCCAATTAAAAAAGTGTCCTCAAAATTTGGTGGCGCCCTCTTCACAAAAGCGCACTTTTTGCGAACAGAGTTACCCTACTTGAGTTTAAAAAAATCAAAGTGAAACTAGCAAGTTTTGGGATAAATTTCGGAAGAACGCTTTTTTAAAATGGTTACCCTGACAAAAAACCTCTTCCGGAGGAAAGGGTGATGGTTTTCTTCGTGTAATTTGACTTTAGAATGAAAGGCGAGAGGTCATAAAAATTTTTTTTAAACCTAAAACTCCGCACTGAACGTACCCGAACTGCTGATGAACAGCAGTCGATCTGCGCACGCAAGGAGGTGCTATTCCTATTCTTCTTCTGGAAAAACGAAAGAGAGCTTCAAAACAGACTGCAGCGCCATCTGAAGCAAAGAGCATACTTCCTGCGGACACTTTTTTGGCTGAGTGGCCCATCTTGTTATTTACTATCATTGGTATTATCCACCCGGCATGTAAGCCTCGAACAAAAAATCCCGCCTACTGACTGAAAGGGGGGGGGGGGGAGAGCATTAATATCTCGAGTTCTTATGCACCGTAGAATTGTAATTCTAAATGGGCTGATTCATCAATGTCATGCTCATGACGGTGCCTGAACTGCAACAGGGAAATGCTGCTTTTTCTTCCCTAATCCTAACTATCGTCATTTTACCTCTACTTCTTTTGTATGCACGTCACATTCTTGTGACCCGCTCTTTCCCGGGGGGGGGGGGCTTGATAGTCGAAGCAGACTTTGTGCTGTTGAAGCTAGTGAGGTGAGCAGAGTAAGTCTGATTCCATGTAAGGACTTCTCTGTTGACATCCACCCGTTGGCGCTCATGTGACCATATGCAGTTGCAGCGTCGTAAAACCTCTACTAAAACAAACAAAAGATCCCACGCGGGTCCTGTGTCATACAGAAGTACGACCGACATTAATGTGGACAGAAAGGAAAGGAAATTAAAAAAAAACCCCAACCAAAACAAACAAACCTTCAATATTATGTAATGCAAGACAACTACCGACGTTTTAATGTGGACAGAATGGGAAAAACACAAAAAACCCAAAGCAAACAACCCTTCGCATAATAATGTAATGCTAGACAGACAGTACCTTATGTAATGTTTGTTGACTCTCAGGACGTGCTTTCTGTTCTTTCAATAGCGCTTGAAGACGCTCCGTTTTTGGGGCACTTAAGAAAAAGTATGAGCTCGCCTCGTAATCCACGTAGATGTTAAAATTAAATTTCATTTATTTGAAGCGTTATCCTTATCCGAAGCAACTACGCACATATATGAAATAAAATGCAAATTCCTAATTCAAATTTGTATTGTGAAGTTCGAAGTGTGCCATCATAAAATGGCTTTTAGTTTTGTGTCGGACAAAGAGTCTAGTATTGTGTGTTGGCTTCGTGCTTAAAGGCAGGTGGGTGGTGGGCGCCACTGGCAGGTCCTACTCCTTTACTTCCCCTCTGTTGTTTCTGCCTGTATGTCTTACTTTTCCCCTGCACTAAATGACAATTATTGTGTCGGTGTGCTTCTCTTTACTCCAAACAAACAAACGAACGAACAAAAAACAAACAGACTAACAAAGAAACACACACACAAACAAACACGCACAGGAGACAAACAAACAAACGAACGTCCTCAAAGTGTCAAACAGTTGATTTTTCCTGGGAGAAATAATTTTTAGGACGCTTCGTTTCACATGTGGACACCTTCGTCAAGTAATAGTTTTGATAGGGGCGATAAACCTATACAATTTCATCATTTAATTTTTTTTCACCTCCATCATTTCGAAGAAAATCGATAGATGGAGGATCGGATTTTCTTTTTTTTTCTGGGACAATTGTGAACGGTGAGCAGAATCTATAGATTAAGCCAGTCCCACGAGTGACACACAACGGTGGTGAAACCGAATGCCATAGTGATAAGAGAACTTTTGAACAAACTCCCCTTGAGCTGATAGTATTTCTAACTTTAAAAAAGTGTGTCCGTCTGCTTTGCGGTTTCCATTTCCGTCCCTGGTTTGTTTAGCTGTGCATGAGTGTGCACGTGTGAAGACTATAAAAGTATTATTTATTAGACCTGGATTTCCGGTATATAAACGCGTGTAGGTAATTTTTGTATGTGTGAGTTTGTGTGTGCATAATTTGCATGTGTGTATTTGTGTGTGTGTGTGTGTGTGTGTGTGTGTGTGTGTGTGTGTGTGTGTGTGTGAGAGAGAGAGAGAGAAGGGGAGGAGAAATAAGTGGCAATGTTGTTCATTCCTTTTTTTCAAAATCATGTCTGGGGAGGGTTATTGATACACGTATTTGCTTTTTATTTTATGGTATTGTGGCTTTAAGGTTCTAATAAAGCGCGTGTTTTTTGCTTTGGAGTGTATCGCTTATTACTTGATGAGCTCGTTTTTGGAATAGCCTACCTAGCCCTTTACCCACAGGGAAGAGACTGCAAACTCTGTCCTTTGCCTGCCTGGCGAATGTATTTCATTATGTTCTTTCGCTGTTAGTACTAATCTGAAGGAAGGTTTTACTCCCCCCCCCCCGCACACACACGCACACGTGAGTGCGCGGTCATGTGCTTGCCTTTTCTTTTTTGAAAATCCATTCACAGATAACAGCATTAAATGTGAGGCAGCGTGGTGGAATCAAGCTCTCGTTAATTGTTGGGCATGTAGAGTTATTAGTATCATCTTACAGCTTGTTCACTTGTCTTTATTTGGATGAAAAAAATATCCATTTATCTTGAATACAAGTCGAGATATTTGCGAATGAAGGAGGTGGGGGTCACCGGTTTTCTGATGTAAGATTAGTTAGACAATGGCCGCCAAAGATTAGTTATTTCCTTAGCTTAAAAGTCCTTGGCAACTGAAAATTTACTTTTATTGTACCTTTGATCAACGTTTTTCAGAAAAAATCCACACAGAAATGAGTTCTTTAATGAGCATGAAAGGTGTTGACGCAAAAACCAAAAATTTGATAAAAATTCACAAACCTGCAGAAAAATGCAAGTTTCTTCATTTTGATTATTTTGACGAGAGCCCGATTCCACCACGCTGCCTCACAAATGTGTTTTCTTCTGTCTATAGAAGAAACACAAATCGCAGATCTATTCGGTATTTTGAAAATCTCTTTCTCGGGCCGACACAGGATCTCGTGGCATAGAGACTTTGAGGTTTCTTAGCACCCTAACCTCGACCTGTCACTTTCCTAGCTCAGCTTATCAGCTTCGCATTGAAATTCTGATTAAAGAAATTTTCGTTTAAGTGTTGACTTCACGTTTTCGTCCTGTGCTTAATGAAGATTTCTGTGTTGACTTGCTTCTTTCTTTCTTTCTTTCTTTCTTTCTTTCTTTCTTTCTTTCTTTTTTTCTTTCTTTCTTTCTTTCTTTTTTCCTTTTTTCCTTACTTTCATACTTTCTTTGTTTGAGTGTATGTTTGTTTGTTTCTTTCTTTTGATCTCTGCTTAATAAAGACAACCACTCATTTTTAATACTTTTTTTTGGTTCAGAATGTTTAGGGAGAAGCGGCTACACGTGGCGAGGGCCGTAAAACCTTACATTTGGAACTTTTGTCCACAGGAATTACATTCATTTTCTGATCATTTTTGGGTTGTACCGTTTTCAGACCTGTTGCAAAATGTTCTCCACGTCTGTCTCACACACGTAATTGTTGAACTGGTTTACTGAATGGTTGGAGGGTGCCAGTGGAAGAAGTTCTGTTTCTTTTCTGTCACACTTTTGTCTCTGCCAGTCGTGTTTTTTCCCCCTTGTATGATTGGTTGTTTTGGATCAGCAGACTCAGCGGGTTTCTTTTGAAAAAAAACCCCAACTCAAACGATCGAGGTCATTTCGAGATGGTTTCCTTTCAAATGATTAATTAAAGACTTACATGTATTGTATAGTTCGACGATTAGACATGCATTCGCGGAGTGTCTTTCGTTATTGGAAACACGGGTACAAGCTGTTGAGGGCACCTCGAGCTCTTGGAAAGGGCGTTTTCGTTCGCTGCGGCCCTGCGTCTTTTCAGTTTTCTTTGCTGCCTTTTAATATACGTTATTGTGCTGACCCATTTCGCTTTTTTGGGATAAGTATCTATTTTATGTCTCTGTTTGTGTCGGAGGATGGAAAGGGGGGGGGGGGGGGATGGTTGGACTTTGGGAGGTATTGTGGTGGCACCGTCGGGAGTTTCGGAACAAACCAGTTTCTGGGCTCACATTTTCACCGCAAACAAAGCCACTTATTTTTTGCCGTCTTTAGCAGAAGCCTGTCTTTGACGGCGTGTGAGCTTGCACGCAAGCTGACGTGTGTGTGACAGTACGAGCGCGGGCTTGTCCGACCGTTTTGCCAGTGTGATCGTAGGAAAAATGGAGCCAAGCCGTGGTGGCGATCGATGGTCGGTGACCGCTGCTGTCTTGTCGCCACGGCAGGCAGGCCGAGTCACCCACTCACTCACTCACTCTTTCATTCTTTCCACTCTTTCACCCCGCCAACAAGCGCGCACGCACGCACGCACGCACGCGCGTTCGCTCGATCAGGGGGCCTTTGGCGTCGAAGCATTGATAGCACCTCCGCATGATAGAACGAGAGACAGAGCGAGAGACAATGAACCCCCCGCTCAGGTGTAGCCAGCCCCCACAGGCCCACTGCGATGCCATGCTGACGTCTGTGTCACCTCGGATGTGTCACATAACTCGCCGTGTTGTGTCCTACTAGAGTCAAGGACGGTGTGCTGTGCTAGACTAGGGTATTCAAAGGATGTGTAGATCCAGTTACGTGGTTGCTGGCTTCTAATTTTTTACCGGGTAAGACGAGATCTTTTTGGGGCCCATTGAGTGTGTTCCCATTTTAGATCGGTACGAACATACGCTGCCGTCCAGCTCTCTTTATCAATGTGAATGTTCTGACTAGCAATTGGACGTGTAAAGTTATTTCGTTTCCTCGTTTTCTTATTTTGTGAAACAAATTTACCCCTTTGGCGCTGGTGTGAACACGTGTGTCCAGCGTTTATCATGTAGTAGTTAAATTACTGGAGCGTCATCGGTTGCCATACATACCAGGTTTGATGGGAGGGAGAGAGATGGAAAGATAGACACGTAGAGAGGGAAAGAGGGAAAGAGAGAGAGAGAGAGGGAAAGAGAGAGGGAAAGAGAGAGAGAGAGAGAGAGAAGAGAGAGAGAGAAAGAAAGAAAGAGAG
>NW_004797318.1:774078-776614 GCF_000002075.1 Aplysia californica | reverse complement strand
ATTTTGCCAGATAAATGTGTTGTTGATTTTGAGACTAAAATACGTGTACGAATCCGTGATCTCAACTGTTTTTTTTATTCAATTACACAAGGGGAAACTGTTGGGTTTTCTCTTCTAAGGAATTTTGAAAAGGTTCCTTATGCTAGCCAGGTGTAATGCCAACGAAAGTTCAAAGTTTAGTTGTATTTCCTATACTATCGGCAATGGTGGTAAACTCGCTTTTTGGGTTGTTGTTTTTTTGTTGTTTGTTATACTTGCATGTCTCTGATCACCCCGTAACACTCCCAGTGCTGACGACAATCCCCTGACACCGGAACTGGGCCATGATTAAGCTCAAGAGTGGGGCTAAAATTATAAACACTTGATGTACGTTTGTGAGGCGGAGACTCCACACAGGAGCAGAGAGAGAGAGAGAGAGAGAGAGAGAGAGAGAGAGAGGGGACGACGACGACGACGACGACGACGACGACGACTGCATTCTTTAAAAAGTCAATCCAGCCAACTCTCAAGACGCTGTCCACGAACTGTCTGGCCTCTGTCTTCTGCGTGGACGCGTGATCGTGGAATGTCAAGGTTGGTTTGTGTCTTGGAGAATTCTGTCTTGTTAGGCGGGGATTAGGCTGCCGTCACGACGTGGGTGCTTGACGGGTGCTCTGGTGTGGTTGACGGGTGCTCTGGTGTGGTTTGCTTCTTCTTTCCTTCCTGTCAAACATCTATTGTCCTAATCTCCCCTTCTTCTTTTTTTTGTAACACCTATAATCTTCTGGCGCTCATATTATGACCGTATGCAGTTGCGAGCGCCGTAACACCTCTACTAAAACTAAACTAAAAGTGGGTGGTTGGAGGGTGCCCCTAGTAGGTCCTACTTCTATACGTTCCCCCCGTCGTTTCTGTCTGTCTGTGTGGATGGTTGGAGGGCGGAACTGAGTGGTAGATCCTACTTCTTATTATCTTTCCTTCTGTTGTTTCTGTCTGTCTGTGTGGGTGGTTGGAGGGCGCAACTGGTGGGTCCTACTTCTTTACATTCCCTCTGTTGTTTCTGTCCGTCCGCCTTACTTTCTCCCAGCACAAAGTGACAACTATTGTGTCGATGTGCTTGTCATCACGCAAACAAACAAACAAATAAACGTCAAGACGTGGGTGGTTGGAGGGTGCCCCTGGTATGTCCTTCTTCTTTACGTTCCCTCCGCCGTTTCTGTCTGTCTGTGTGGGTGGTTGGAGGGCGGAACTGAGTGGTAGATCCTACTTCTTATTATCTTTCCTTCTGTTGTTTCTGTCTGTCTGTGTGGGTGGTTGGAGGGCGGAACTGAGTGGTAGATCCTACTTCTTTTCTTTCCTTCTGTTGTTCCTGTCTGTCTGTGTGGATGGTTGGAGGGCGGAACTGAGTGGTAGATCCTACTTCTTTTCTTTCCTTCTGTTGTTCCTGTCTGTCTGTCTGTCTGTATGGGTGATTGGAAGGTGCTACTTGTAGGCCCGACTATTTTTTTCGTTGCCTCTGTTGTTTCTCTTTTTCTGACTTAGTTTTTCCTCCGTGCTAAGTGACCATTTTTGTGTCGAAGTGCTTATCAGGCACTTTTATGACACATTTATGTTGCAAGTGCCGTAATACCAGTTTACTGCTGCTGCTGCTGCTGCTGCTGCTTCTGCTGCTGCTGCTGCTGCTACTTGTTCGTCCGTCAATATTTGATGGGTGGTTGGCGGGTGCCCTGGTTTGGTTTGCTCCTTCCTTTCTATCAAACATCTATCGTCCATATCTCTCATCCTTCTTTTTTGTGTTTGTTACTCTCTTGTAACACCTCTAATCTTCTGCACTTATATGACCTTATTGTGTTGCAAGTGCCGTAAAACGCTTACAAAAACTAAAAATCGATATTTGAACCTGAAATTGGGTATATCGCGCCGGGAAGATATTTTATCGTCTTTTTTTCTGCAGGGAAAGCCCGGTTGGGCCTGTCAGGCAGTGTCTAAGTAACCCCATGTTAAATGTTAACTAACCCCTCCAGTGCTTGTTCTACTGTACTATCCAATCAAAGGGTCCATATTTTTGTCTCGAGCAAGGCAGTGAAATGGTTAAAATCTGAAAGGTTTTCAGTTTTTATTAAAATGAGGTTAGTTCTGGCTCTCCCATTGAAATTTACATTTTCAGGTGGCCACGGTCCCTGTTATTCCGTGATCTATGCCAGGAGACTGTGTCAGCCAAAGAAGCCCCATTGCACTCATAATGTTTTATGTTTTAGTAAGAATTCTACGGCCCTTGCAACTCAGTTATGTCATGATAATATAAGTGTCGAAAATTGGAGGTGTCACAAGAGAGCAAACAAACACAAAAGAAAAAAGAAATGGAGGATGAGAGATAAGGACGGCTGATGTCTGATGGAAAAGAAGGACAAATCACACCAGAGCACCCGCCGCCCTCCCACACTGGAACTGTTACAGCTTTTGTTTTCTTAATGAGCAGTAAATGATTTACTTGAGCCCTCCATAGATAGATAGATAGATAGATAGATAGATAGATAGATAGATAGATAGATAGATA
>NW_004797318.1:767389-771168 GCF_000002075.1 Aplysia californica | reverse complement strand
CCACACACACACACAAACACTTTTCCCCCTCCGATATGTCACCATCCCCTCTCGTTTTCTCCCCTTCTCCCTTAACTCTTTCATTGCTTGACTCGATATTATTTTGAGATCTTTAGAAGCTGTACACAGCAATTCTGGCAGTGAAAGGGTTAATAGCCATTTCTGTGGCACAATAAGGCATGCTTTTAGACTATTATGTGAAAGTTTTAAGAGGGTTGGTGTGCATTATTTATCAGTACCGGCGGTCACAGAGTAGGTGCTTAACGGAGGCTGAAGCAATCACCCACTATTCTGTACTGTGATGTTAACGGTGAACTCGATGCCCTCGCTGCACGGAGCTGTACTCTCATTATAAAGTGAAGGTCTAATTTGTATATTGTCCCATGCCACTGCGGTAGGTTGGAGGGCGCCACTGGCAAGTCCTACTTTTTGTTCCCTCTGTTGTTTTTGACTGACTGCCGTACGTTAGTGGGTGCCCAGTGGATGCTCCGGTGTGGTTTGCTCTTTCTTTCCTCTCAAAGAGCAATGGCCCGTATCTCTCCCTTCTTTTTTGTTGTGCTTGTTACTCTCTTTTTACACCCCCAACCATGACCTCGTATATGACCTAATTGTGCTTCAAGTAGGTCAAGTACTGTAAAACTTTACATCATCATCCTTGCCTTTCTCACCCTGCACCAAGGTATGTGCCACGGACAAACATTTTCCACCTTTCTCTGTCCTGGGCTATCCTCTTGATGTTATTCCATGCCTGTCCACTTTCCTGTACCAACTCTTTCCAAAACCTAAACGATCTTACTTTTACACAGCGTTGAATGACCGTTTTTGTAAGGACGTGCTTCTCCTTACTCAGGTTCGAACTGAACCCCAAAGAGGTTGACAGGACTAAGAATGTGAGGGGCTTTTTTTAAAATTGCTCTTTAGATGCTATGCTGGTCCGACTCCGTGTGGTGGGTGATCCTGGTTAGTGTCCGCGAGAGTGTATTGTTGAGCTATTGTTGAACTGTCATCCTTTGAGTTTTTATACTTCTCCACTCTTTTGATTTTGCTCTTTCGACTACGGACGTTTGTTTGAAATCCCACCTTTCTTTCGCGGATTTTTAAATTTTTTAAATTTTTTTTTTTTTTGGGGGGGGGGGCACTGGTAGGTCTACTTTTTTTTAAACTTCCCTTCTCTTGTTTTTGTCTCGTCGGTGGTTGAAAGGCAACGAAGGAAGGTCCTACTTCTTTACTTTCCCTCTTTTGTCTCTGTCTGTCTGTCTTACTTTTTGCCGGCACTAAATGGTCATTGTTGTGTCGATGTGCTTCTCTTTACTCAAGCAAACCACCTTTCTTTAACTACCTTCTTGTCTTGAACAGGGGCCTCAACCCAGTACCGCTCTTAACTACAACACACCAGTTTACCAACTGAATGTTTTGTCGGTGACTTGTGGACTAGGAAAATTAGAGATACCTACAATACCAACACGACATAAGTGTTTAGTCGGGCCTCTCTAAATTCTATTGGTTCGCAACTCTACAACAAAAACAGTTGGCCAACTGTTTTGTCGTGTTGCGGTACTTGTACTGGGCTTAGAACTCTGCAGATCCGAACGGAATGAGCTTTTGTCAGTGGTTAAATGCAAGCGCTCTCAAACAAGCGTCATACACTCGCACTCATACAGACTCACGCAACGCCGATCTGTCACACGCGCACCCCACTCCCCCTTCACGTCTGTCTGTCTGTCTGTCTGTCTGTCTGTCTGTCTGTCTGTCTGTCTGTCTGTCTGTCTGTCTGTCTGTCTGTCTGTCTGTCTGTCTGTCTGTCTGTCTGTCTGTCTGTCTGTCACTCATAGTGCTCACAAACACACGCTCAAAGTTATATACCCACACGCCAACACTCACATACACCCACAAACTCCCTCTCTCTCTCTCTCTCTCTCTCTCTCTCTCTCTCTCTCTCTCTCTCTCTCTCTCTCTCTCTCTGTCTGTCTCTCTGTCTCTCTCTCTCTCTCACACACACACACACACACACACACACACACACACACACACAAACACACACACTCACTCACACACGGAGAAACCTCGTCAGGTAGAGTATGGCGTTCTCTACAATAATAAAGACCACCCCCTACTCACTGTTCCCCTCGGCATTATTGAAAAAGTAAGGGTTCGTGTCCATTGGAACGGAAACCAACCGACCCGATTCCGTCCGTCTCTCGGAAAGTCGGTAGCTGAAATGGAGCTCGCTTATTTCCCCAGAAATCAGTTAAAATTCCCTTTGGCTGTGTCAACAGACACGACACGACACGTTCCCACAAAAGACGTGTCGGTTGGAAGGCCGCTTGTTGCATTTTATCTGGGCCGTGTGGTGATTCATCAGCCATAGGCCCGCCGGAGCTAAAATAAATTCCAATTTTGAGTTCGGATTAAAAATCTAATGTCATATACATATTCGTAAACAGCACTTCAAAATTAGCAAAGTCTACTCACAAACCGCCTGGTTTCAATGCATATTAACAATTTAACCCATTTTCTTTTAAAACCCATACTTTTCTTATTCACAACTTGGGTTCGTTGACCTCTTGGCTATTTATAGCCCCGTACCGAGGATACAGCCCGTCACGACAGCTGTCTGGCGTAAGCTTCACATCCGGGGAATAAGTAGGCCAGCAGGCCAACAGACTAGACGTGTCTTTTCCGAACTGTGTGGACACAGAAGACAGAACCGACCCGACAAGAAATCGGGTTGTGGCCGTTTTAATGGACTGATTACGAAAATGACATTAGATTTTTAATCCGAATTCAAAAAGATATTTTTTTAAAGCTCCTATGGCTGATCAGTCACTACCTGGCCCGGCTAAAATGCACCAAGCGGCCTTCCAACCGACGTGTCTGTTGACACAGCCAAATGGAATTTTCACTGATTTTTTAGGGGGAAAAAACAGTGCTCCATTTCATCTACCGACTTTCCGAGAGACAGACGGAGTGGGTGGTTGGCGGGTACTCTGGTTTTGTTTGCTTCTTCTTTCCTATCAAACATCTATCGTCCTTATCTCCCCTTCTTCTTTTTATGTTTGTTACTCTCTTGTAACACCTCTAATCTTCTGGTGCTCATATTATTATGACCTTATGCAGTTGCGAGCGCCGTAAAACCTCCACTGAAACTAAAAAAGGTAGACGGAACCGGGTTGCTTGGTTTCCGTTCGAATGGGCACGAACCCTAACTGCGTTTGAGTCACGGTCTGGCCACACTACGTTTACAGCCAAAACTGTCCGAGAGGGCCACCTATTGTCGAAGAGAAAGTGGTTGTCTTAGACATGTGAATGTCTTCGGCTGTGCGTTATAATAATATTTTTTTTGGAAAGAAGTAAGTGTTAAGCAGTCGTTTGTACAGCAGGTGATTTTGTCTTGGACAGGTTAGATTTTTTATTTGGTGTAGCTGCTCGTCTTTTCTTTTTTAATTTACTTTTTAATTGTTTCACGTCGACATGCCGTCGGCCTGTCTTTACCTAGTTCAATTGAATTTATTGTCGCTTTTAAGGACAAGCGGGCTAACCCAGATTTCGGGGGTTTCCACTAATCTTGACCTACACCAAAAGTGGACATTGTCCTACCTATAAGAAACCGAACAAGGGGCAAAAACGTTACCTTCGATTTTCTCAAAACAGCTTTTTCGTGATAGCCTCCTTGTGCTAAAAAGCGACTAATCCCAGGATCACGCAACAAGCATGTAATTTAATTCATGACCGTAAGGCAAACCAACAGTGAACCCCCCCAAAAAAACAACAAACCCCCC
>NW_004797318.1:765140-767289 GCF_000002075.1 Aplysia californica | reverse complement strand
CACCCCCCCCCCCCCCCAAAAAAAAAACCACGACGGCTTTGTATGAAAAAAATTTGCTGCTATTATTAAGCTTGAAATGAATGTTTATGAAGGCCTCTCTTTGATTGCATCTCTGCTTCTGAGGGACGTTCATTTTTAATTTTCGTGTTACTTGATTTGGCTGACGTGTGCGTTGACATTTACATTTACACATTTAATGTGCATTAGATTTTCGTCGTAAACGGATTTTGATGTGTCTTCGTTCTCGAATGACTTCTTAGATGATTGTAAATGTGTTGCAACCCTATCGATACTTTTTAAAATATTCAGGAGGTGGGTTTCTCCCGACTTGTCTGTGTGGGCTTTTTTAAGGGGTGAGTTGGTGTATAGTGTCCCGTTTGATGGACCGAGAGTGTGCTCTCACACTCATACTTCTCTCTCCTTGCCCCCTCCCCCCTCCCCTTTTTTTCTACGCATACAATGTATACACGTTCTGTCTCTCCCACGTAGACCACACTCTCTCAAAATTATACACACACGTCTCCCCAGCCCCCTCTGGAATTCTCTCTGTCTTTCTCTCTTTCCGTCCCCCAATCTCTCTTTCTCTCTCTTTCTCTCTCTTTCTCTCTCTTTTTTCCACTGTCCTCTCTTTCTGCCCCCTTCTCTGTCTGTCTGTCTGTCTGTCTGTCTGTCTGTCTGTCTGTCTGTCTGTCTGTCTGTCTGTCTGTCTGTCTGTCTGTCTGTCTATCTATCTGTTTCGCTGTCATTTACATACTCGCCTTCGCGCACTCACTTCCAAATTCCAAAGCCTGATGAACTGCTCCGACTAAACCTTACTTAGAGTACTGTTGTCCCTAACACATCGGGACAACAATGTGCCACGAATCGAAAAAAAAATTGAAGACAGTTCGATACTCAAAAACAAAAACAAACCCAACTAAACAAGAACTCAGAGAATAAGATTTCTTTCGCTTGGCGCAATCCAATTTCATTACTACCTCTGGGATTTCTAAAGGTAGGTTCTATTCCGACGGGTAATCTGATTTAGCCCTGAGTGAATTGGCGTCATGGACGATGTGTTTTGTCCACGTCAGAATCAGAGATGTCTAATTTGGTTTTGTCCATCGATTACAAGGCAGTTCTTTAAACTGTGCTCACCTAGCGACGAAGCTGTTTATGTGGGAGGCGGTTGACAGGTGTCAATGATCGGGTTAATTAAGCTAAACAAAAATAGGGTGAAGGTTTGTGCGAACTTGAGAAAAACGTTTTAAAATGAAAAAAGAAATGGACATCGATTTCAGATTTTTTCCTGAAGTTGAATTGTGTTTTTGAGGGGAAGACAAATACCTTCCTTTGTTCTCTTCTTTATGTCATCCTTGTTTCCTCCCCTAACGCCCTCTCCTCATCATCATCATCATCATCATCATCATCATCATCATCATCATCATCAGCATCATGTGTGTGTATGTGTCTGTCTTATGTCCCTTTAGTCTCTCTCTCTCTCTCTCTCTTTCTCTCTCTCTCTCTCTCTCTCTCTCTCTCTCTCTCTCTCTCTCTCTCTCTCTCTCTCTGTATGTGTGTGTGTGTGTGTGTTTGTGTGTGTTTTTCTCTCCTGCTCTCTCTTTCTCTCTCTCTCTCTCTCTCTCTCTCTCTCTCTCTCTCTCTCTCTCTCTCTTCCTCTCGATTGCGGTGTCCCTCTCCACTCTCTCTCTCTGTCTCTGTCTCTCTGTCTGTGTGTCTGTCTGTGTGTCTGTCTGTGTGTCTGTGAGTAAAAATGTCTGTGTGAGTGTGTGTGTGGATATTCTCTCTCTCTCTCTCTCTCTCTCGCTCTCTCTCTCTCTCTCTCTCAATATCACGGCACCGCACCCGCCCTGAGAACACCCACACACACACACACACACTCTCTCTGAAGAGATACACAGAGACGTAGATACGGGCACACGGAGAGGGGGACAGATTTTCTGTTCGAAAGATCGATTCTCATGACAAAGTGACATAATATGAACAGAAAAAAGAGAGAAGAGTGTTTCCAGAGGGAGGGCGAGAGGGTTTGTATGCTACGAATCGAAGGAGAGCTTGATTAAGATATCTTGGTGTATGACTCACCGAAGAGTGAGAGGGCAAGATAAGAGATTAAAAAAGTGTGGGAGATTGTTTTTATGTTGTAGTC
>NW_004797318.1:755888-763985 GCF_000002075.1 Aplysia californica | reverse complement strand
CCCCCCCTTCTTTTATATAACAAACCTCTTTCCCCACCGTGCTTACTATTAAAATTTGACATAGAAAAGAAGGTGATCTCTCCTTTGGACCCCTTCCCTCCTTTAAAAAACTACCCCTCTTCCCCACCCTCCTCGGTGTTTAACGTAGAGGAGGAAGCAATCTCTTCTTTGGACACCCTCCCCACTATTTTTAAAAGAAAAAACACCCTCTTTCCTCACCCTGCTCGCTGTTTGGCGGAGAGAAGGCCGTCTACGTCTAGCTCTCGATTGGGCGTGAGCAGCGAACTCGATCAGGAGTTGGAATCGGACACCGCTAGACAGGGCCAGCCGTCGTCGTCACTGGTCACTACATCAGCGCCCAGACGTGCGTGATAGACACAGAAACACACATCACATGCGGAGGTTATCCAGAGTGTATACATCTATTCTTCCTACCTTGCTTTCTTTTTCATTCGGATAGAGTGAGCGGAGAAGTTGACGCACGTTCTGCGAGAAATACTTTAGTATTAATTTGTTGGTGGCGTAGTTTGAATGAATACGTTGCCACTCGACCCGCGAAATATACTTAAATATTAATTTGTTGGTCGGGCCATTTGAATGGACAGACTGACTCTGGATCTGTGAAAAGTGCGACAGTGAAACTGTAAATTCGTGGTCATACCATTTGAATGGATTTAGATCAGTGCTGGAGAGAGATTTTTTTCACTGTTGAAAGGCTTACCTCTCAGTAGTCTCAGGTGTTATTCTTGTGAAAGAAACCAGTGTTCTTTTTGAGTACTTGATGTAAGCAGTCATCTTTGGTGTAGACACTGCCAAGGGGCTATTTGTTCATTTTCGGTGGGTGCCTGTGGAATTCAAATGCGGCACCTTTGAGAACTATTAATCTCTACCCAACCCTAGTGAAGTGTAGTTTTTGCACCGTCTAAGAGACTGCTCACTGTGGAAAAAATTGGATGATTTGAGTCGAATTTTAGAGTCCCTTCCGGTGTTGTGAGGAATTTCATTATACGCCGCCTTGTTTTAGAAGAAGTACTTGATCAAGTACTTTGCTCGGAGTTTCGGACCTTCCACCACTCGGCGACAAATCACAGCCAACAGTGAGCGTTTGACATTTTTGTTCTTTCGAGTCGCCGACGTTGGAAGTCCTTGCGTTTGTGTGTGTGTGTGTGTGTTAGTGTGTGTTTGACTTCTCCGTCATGACGGTCGTCGGGGTGAGGGGTCGCTAGGCCCAGCAATGCCTGTGCACACAGTGACCGTACAGCCAGTCGCTACAATGAAGGAGAAAAAAGATCGCGCCAGTCCGTTCATCGTCAAGTGGAGGGATGCTTCCAAGGTAGGTCCATTTTTACAATCAAGCATCTATCGTCCCGATCTCTCCTTCTATTTTGTGTTTGTTACTCTCTTGTAACACCTCTAAACATCGGCACTAACATGACCTTATTCTGTTGCAAGTGCCATAAATCTCTTACTAAAACTAAAAACTACAAATTTTACTACCTGCAGTCGGCCCCTGGGGCTGTATTATCAAGCCAACTTATTACTCTTTACATGGATGGTTGGCGGGTGCTCTGGTGTGGTTCGTTCCTTTTACTTCTTATCCTATCAAACACCCGTCGCCCGTATGATTTATCCACCGTCCTTCTTTTCTTTGTATGTCACCTTGTTGCTAAAACTCTAATCTTCCCCTCTTATGTGAGCTAATTGTGTTTGCAAGTGTCATAAAACTCTTACTAAAACTTTACTAATTACTTTTTACGTAAAATTATTTGAGCCATTCCACGAAAAACGAATCTGCAGTGACGCACGTAACTTGAAGGGGATGAAACCTGCTGAACAAATATTCCAAGCACTGATGAATCAATGTTTGATTCTTATTCTTCTTACTTTATTATCATTATTATTATTATTATTACAATTATTATTATTATTATTATTATACATTATTATCATTATTATTATTATTATTATTAGTATTATTAGTATTATTATTATGGAAAGTGGCTATTCTCACCCGCCCGGAAGTTCTCGCAAGATCTACTCCTCCCCTCTTCTCTCTCTCTCTCTCTGTCTCTTTCTGAATACTGTCTATCGGTGCGGACGATCAAATTGACCAAAACAAAGTTAAAAAATGATGTTAAAACACAAAAGTAAATTAATTTGGTTGTCTACAAAGATGCTACGGCTATTTAACTTTTCGAATCGAGCCGAACTACGCCGGTCGCCATTTTGTTTTGCCCGGAAGTTCTCGCGCTACTCTCTCTCTCTCTCTCTCTCTCTCTCTCTCTCTCTCTCTCTCTCTCTCTCTCTCTCTCTCTCCACTGCCCACAGACAAAATTGTACGCTTTTAGTAGGCTACAGTTGTAATGGAACGTTTGTTCACGGCACAGAATTCTACAATTTTTCTGTTATCACAGTGTAGAATTCTGTGGTTTAGGGTGAACGCAAAATTTGTTGACCTAGATCTAGGCTATAACGGTGAACGCGCACCGGGTGAGAATAGCCAAAAGACTCGCCTGCACTATTATTATGTTGTTGTTGTTTACTATTATTATTATTATTATTATTATTATTATTATTATTATTATTATTATTATTATTATGTTGTTGTTGTTGTTGTTATTGTTGTTATTGTTAGAGGCAATCTTCCTGAAGCTGAAAAGCAAAACCGACTCTATCACAGTTGAGAATATTTTCAGCGGGTCATCACCCTTGCGTCAACTGTGTCACTACAGTTTCATTTTGGCCCATTTTGGAATACAGAAAGAAATTATGTTGCTTCAAGTCAGTGTGCACTTAATGTGTAAGTTCTGCATACGTACCATCAAAATGACCCATGTCCTCCAGTTTTCAGGGTCTTTTTCTCTATTCTATACTAAATGTTCGGCTCTTAGACGACTAAACTCCCATGTTGGTTATTTGTTTGCGTTTATTTATTTATGTAGGTATTTTACGCCCCGATCGACGCTTAAAAGGTGGACATTAACTTTGTCTGTCAGTGGACTGAAAGACATACAACGTCGCTTTAGAAAAAACAACAACAACAACAACAAAAAACTCCCCAAAATAACTACAGCCGTTACTTCTTGTAATTCCTCGTACTTCTTGTAATTGTCCTTTCAGAACTCGTCAAGTGTTCTTGGATGTTCGTATGTTGTCTGTTTTTTTGTTTTTTTTTACTTCAGATCTGTGTTACTGTTACCCAAACCTGTAGATTTTGGTCGATTCCTATTTGCCGCTGCTGTTTGCTGTCGGTCGTCTAAGTTTTTTTGTTTCGTTAGACCGAATGACCCAAAAACAAAAAAAACAAAAACAAAACAACAACAACAACAAAACTACTGTGGGTAGTTGGCGGGTGCTCTGGTGTGGTTTGCTCATAGAGTTACCCCCTCTAGTGTCTATCTATGGGTTTGGTCCTTCTTTTCAATCAAACATCTATCGTCCTTATCTCCCCTTCTTCTTTTTTATGTTTGTTACTCTCTTGTAACACCTCTAATCTTCTGGCGCCCATATGACCTTATGCATTTGCAAGTGCTGTAAAACCTCTACTAAAACTAAAATTAAACACAAAAAACTCTGTCGATACCGGTGTCTGTGGTATAGCAGTATGCGCTTGGCCGTCGCACACAGAAGACCTAGGTTCGATTCCCGTGTGGAGATAATTTCTATTGAGTATGTCGGTTTTTCTGCTGGGGTGTTGTTTCGCTCTCAGGCATCCCGGGTTGTCCCTGACAGGCATGGTCGAAGTATGATCGGGGGCTCTCGTGGCCTAGAGGTTAAGGTGTTGGCCTCTCATTCAAAGGTCCCGGGTTCGAATCCGGGTAGCGACCAACAAATTTTATTCTCTAAAATTGTCTCCTTCCCTGCTCTTTAGCAATATTCTGTAATATTCTGTCGTTTGCTTTCGTCTCCTCTTTCTGCCCCCACCCCCTCACCTCCTTTGCCCCCTCCTCTGGGCTAATGACTCTTTCTGCAGCCTTTCTACTGCTACTCCTTGACTCCTTCTTACAGCTGTCTTTCTGCCACACCCCTGATCTTCTGGTAGGAAAGATCTACACCCAACCTTCTCGGACAAGGGCGAAAAATTTCGAAGGGCCTGTGTGCAAGTTGTGCACGTTAAAGATCCCCTGGTGGTCTAAAATCGATAAGATTAGGCTTTGGCCGCCACCCGGGCAAAATTCAAAATTTCTTAACAACTAAAAGTATTAGTTGTGTCCCGCGCGCTCATATGACCTTATGCAGTTGCGAGCGCCGTAAAACCCTCTACTATAAAAAAAATAGAAGTATGATCTAAGTTATGTCGACGTGGGCGTAAGAAAAATTTACATTTGATAAAAGGAACATTCAGTTCTAGCACTTATAACATGTAGTCCCTTGTAGGCTCCTACTTCTTTTCTTTTATCTCTATTGTTTCTTCCTCTTAGTCTTTCTTTGTGTGTGGTTGGCAGGTGGTCTGGTGTGGTTTGCCTCTTCTTTCCTTTTATGTTTGTTACTCTGTTGCAACACCCCTAATCTTCTGGCGCTCATATGACCTTATGCAGCTCCGAGCACCGTAAAACCTCTACTACTGAAGTCTTATTTTTTCCCCGTTGACTTATTGACCATAAATGTGTCGGTGTGCTTCTCTTTACTTCACTCAACCTCCCGCCCCCCCTCCCTTCCCTCACCCCCCCCCCCCCCCCCACACACACTCGCATCCCGCCTTCCAAAACTAGCCTATTATCTTGTTAACACAATGTCGGTGTCCTATTTCTTTTTTCTTTCCTCGGCAAACTGGACGAAATGACCATAATTATTATTGTGTGCGCCTTTTAGTCCCGAACCCCTCCCCACAACAGAGCAATAAAAAAGCACTCTTGTCCTGTATATGCATGTAGGCGTAAACAAGATACATAATATCCCTTTTTACTATCCTTATCTCATAGCAGCCAACCAATACATAAACTATGTATTTAATACGTTTTTAACAGTCTGGATACGGAAGTCCGTTTCTTTTTGTCGGAAAATATGCTGCGTGTTTTCTGTTTTCTATCTAGTATTGTTTCTCGCAGACTTACTGATGATGTGGAAAAACAAAAACGACGAACTTTCAAGGCCGGATTTGTGAATAATAGGCTAACGATAACGAAGCAATGTAAGCCGATAGAAGTCGCGTCCCTTACCATTTCTTACATTATATTGTGGACGTCTGTTTTTGCTGTTGATGTTTTTGAGTGAAAAGAAGCACATCGACCCAATAATGGTCATTCAGTGCAGGGGAAAAGTACGACAGACAGACAGACAGAAACAACAGACGGAAAGAAAAGAAAGACCTACATATGACGCCCTCAGCCACTCACTCACACGTCTGTTTGAAATAGCTAGAATTCTCTTAATGCAGTAAAGTGTGTGAAATTTGGTGTTTTAAAAAAAAATTTGATTTAGGGGTAGGGTGGGGGGAGGGGCCCATGGTTAATGTCCACCATCTTGACCCTCCGCGTTGGCAGAGTTTGGGTTTTAAAAATTTTTGTTTGTTTGTTTGTTTTTGTTTTGTTCTTGTTTTTTTAAACGTTGACGGCTACGAAATCTGCCGATGTGGAAAGAGGTCGTTATCGCTGTAAACATCAACTCTACCACGAACTGATTAACCTCAATTCCTTTCTGTTTTAAGCCAGGCAAGTAATGTTTCATTGCTAACGAGTAGACGTGCGCCAGTCAGCTGATGATACTACATTTAAAAAAAATATTTTACAGTAATTCAAATACTTAATTTCATGTTTGCTGAAGACTATGCCTTTCCTTGAACAATTATTTAAAGCTATAATGTGCATGTAATACATGTACGTTGCAAGGTCAATTTGGCTTCATGACCGGTGTCAGTGGTGTTGCGGTTAAGCCCTTCGCCGTCGTACGCAGTAGACCCGAGTTCAAATCTCGAGTGGGAAGATATTTTGTATCGAGTACCCCGGTCTTTTTGCTGGGATATTATTGTCTCTATTATAAAATAGAGGCAACAGAAATGTGGTTTCTTAGGAGACTGCTAAGAGTATCGTGGAAGGAAAAGAAATCGAATGAGATAGTGCTTGATGAAGCCCACGTGGGACGCTCAATGTTAAAAACAATCAGGAAACGACAAATGCAGTTTTTGGGACACCTGAATAGACGTAAGGGTCTTGAACATCTGGCTCTCACTGGCAACATTGAGGGCAAGCGAGGCAGGGGTAGGCCCAGAACAACATACTTAGGGAACCTAAACAAATGGGTAACAGGGAAAAATCAGGGAAACGTAGCTTTTCTGAGAGCATCCGAGCAAAGGAATGAATGGAAAATCATGATCGCCGGTGTCTGTCGCAGATCTGGCACTGGATGGTGATGATGATTATTGTCTCCCTCTCAGTCCAGGTTGGCCTTGTCAGATATGGTCGGAAGCCCGCCTCTTGAGTGATCTAAATTGTGTCGTTGGGGGCGTAAAAAACACTCATATTTAAATAAAATAAATACATACGTTGGCCTCATGTCTTTGCACTAATTGTTTACATATATCCGAGAACTATGCCAGTGATTCGTTTTCGATGAATGGTTGGTTTGTTTGTTTTTTTTTGGGGGGGGGGGGGGGGGGATTTGGGGTATATTTTTTAAAATTTGTTTTTGGTCTCGCAAAGAATACGCGTCTTTTACATTCTCCGGAATGTGAACAGCAAAATACATATAGGGAAAACAGAATCTGTCTGTCTGTCTGTCTGTCTGTCTGTCTGTCTCTCTCTCTGTCTCTCTCTCTGTCTGTCTATATCTCTCTTTCTCTTCCCCCCGTCTCTCTCACTCCTGCCCCCTCTCTCTCCTGTAACTCTCTCTCCCGCCTCTCCCCCCCCCTTCCACTCTCCCCATCTCTCCTCCTCCTCATCCTCCTCCTCTTCCTCCTCTCTTGGCCTTTTTATGAGTCTTTCCTCGTTTGACCGAGCGGGGAACATGACACCGTCAAAAGGGACGTAACATGCGCCTGTGAGGAACGACATATTTATTAGAAGTTGCTGAGCCTCCCTGTCGGGGTCGAGGTAACCTTTCCCGTGAATAACAATGGTCTTGCAGAAAACAACGCGCTCAAATTACCATCACAACGTCCGCTTGGATCCGGACACAATGATTGATCGACTGATTGATTATTCGGGTGTATGGATGTGGTGTCAAAAATTCATTTCATTTTTTTCCCCCATAAATAGAATCTGTTTTAGCTAGTGATGCTTGGTTAAAGATAATACAGTCAAACCTACTCTAACGGCCACCTGTCCAAGGGACCGTTTCCCCTCTTCCGTCCTTAATATGTTTCTTCTTTGTTGTAATGATACTGTCCAAGGGGTCCACCTTTCAAAGACAACCACTTTTCTCCTCGACAGTGGATGGCAGTCTCGTCTTGGACAGTTTCGACAATATCAATTTTTTCTTAACTCCAAATCTGTTTTGGTTAGCGTGGTTCTTTGTTAAAGTAGATACGTTGTTAAAACACGTTTTGAATAGAATTTTACAAGCCAGGGTGCGTTAACTAGGCTTGGAAAAAAGTCTTCAACATGGTTTTCCCCCCTTTCTTCGCATGAGAAACAGAAAAGCTGTTTGCTGAAGTCTGTATTGCCCTGTTCAACGCTTTCAAGAAATGACTAATGAAGGAAACCAAAACAAAACAACCAAGCAAAGAAACAAAACAATGGAGTTGCGAGCCCCGTAAAGCCTCTACTTAAACCAACCAAACAAAACAACAACAAAAATCAAAAATATAAACACCCACATACAAATACAAACACACACACACACACACACACACACAAACACACACACACACACACACACACACACACACACACACATGCACGCGCACACACACTCCACCCACCCAAGCAAACGCACGTGCGCACACAACAAAAAAACCCTCCTATTCAATCGTACAATTTGACAAAGTGTACTTCTGTGCAAATTTGACAGTTGTGGCTTTGTATCGTCAATGGGATCAGTGTGTCGGCTGGCACCCTGTTGTGACACATTCTAATGGCCTATAGTTCAGACAGGCACGGTTTAAGCTCGCCTAAATAAAGATAATTGCGTCAATGTGGACTAAATGCAACCCCCCCCCCA
>NW_004797318.1:750913-752951 GCF_000002075.1 Aplysia californica | reverse complement strand
AGACAGACAGACAGACAGACAGACAGACAGACAGACAGACAGACAGACAGACAGAGAGAGAAAGAGAGAGAGAGAGAGAGAGAGAGAGAGAGTTTGTCTTTCATTCTATCTGACTGTCCCCGCCCCCCCTCCTCTCAATACTATACCTGGAGTCGGTGTTTTACCTTATAGATGTGGATGGTTGGAGGTTATTATGTCCTACTTCTTTACTTTCCCTTTTGTTCGTCCTTTTACTTTTAGTACGTCAGTCTCGCTTGCCCTTTAAAACTAAATTATCGTTATTGTGTCAATGTGTTCCCGTTAATTGCTAAAATAAATAAACCATGAAGCAAACAGCACCCCCCCAAAAAAAAAGAGGAAAAAACAAAAAGAGCCAAAGACACAACAACAACAACAACAACAACAACAACAACAACAACAACAACAACAACAATAGTACCAACAACACCTAAACCTCAGTCGGGTTGCTAATGGTTATAAAAGCAATCATCTTGTATTAGACCGAGGCAAAAGAATATAATTCTGTGATTGATCGCGCTTGAGCTGCTAACAGACAAAGCAAGAGTCTGAGATGGTGAGATGCTGGGAAGAACATGGCAACCTAAAAGGTTATTGCGGATTACTGCGAGTGTACTACAATCGATCTGAAGATACCAACGTCCGTGGCGTAGCGGTTAGGCGCGTGGCCCTCGCACGCTGGAGACTGAAGTTCGATTCCCATGTTGGGAGAATAGTGAATTGTTTATCGAGCTTTTGAGACGGTTTGCCTCTCTCAGACCGGTTACGTCCCAATAGATAGGGTGGAAGTCAGCCTCCTAAATGGTGTATATTGTATCTTTGGTGGTGTCAAACTCCTACTTAAAAATGGGAAGGTTTAGAAAAATAATACACGTTATAATATTGTCACAGTAATACATGGCGTACTTTTTTGTGCCCTGGGTGGTTGGCAGGTAATGGGGTGTGTAGTGTGCTCCTTTCCTATCAAATATCGCTCGTCCTTGTCTTTCTTCCTTTTCTTTAATACATCTAATCTTTGGCCTTTATGTGCCCTACATAATATGCTGCGAGTGCCGTGAAAGTCGTACTAAAACTGAACTGGTTTTTTTTATTTATTTCGTTGTAGCGATCGTAAGCTTTCATTCAATTGTACGCGTCATTCACTCTCCTGACATGAATCTGTCTGGATGGAGAGACAAGCTTCTCTGGGCTAAGCGTCCGTCCGCATACAATAAAATTAAATGTCACGCCACGGGCGTTTCTGAGAACGTGACCGCACGCGAAAAGGTCGTCAAAAATGGGCGCGTGGTGGGCAGATAGGTGCCTCGTGAGCTGGTCACGTTTTACTGTCCATTTGACAGACATTGTCTTTCTTTGTTTGTTTTAGGAAGTGGTGCTGGATTTTGTTGTTGTTGTTATATTTATAATTAAAGTCTTTTAAGGGGGCCTCTCATTCAAAGGTCCCGTGTTCGAATCCGGGTAGCGACGGAAAAAAATTTCTTCTCTAAAATTGTCTCCTTTCACCTTCTTTCCTTCTTGTTTGCAATTTTCTGTCGACTGCATTCTTCTCTACTTTTTTCCCCAACCCCCTCACCTCCTTTGCCCCCTCCACTGGGCTCCCGACTCTTTCTGCAGCCTTTCTACTGCTCTCCTTGCCTCCTTCTTGCTGCTGTCTTTCAGCCACCCCCCTGATCTTGTGGTAGGAAAGATCTACACCTAGCCTTCTCGGACAAAGGCGAAAAATCTTGGAGGTCCCGTGTGCAAGTTGCGCACTTTAAAGGTCCCTTGTTGGTCCAAAATCGATAAGAGTAGGCTTTGGCCACCACCCAGGCAAAATTCAAAATTTCCTACCAACTGAAAATGTTACGTGTGTCCGTGCGTTCATATGACCTTATACAGTTGCGAGCGCCGTAGAACACTTACCAGTAAAGAAAGTCTTTTAAAGACCCCCCCGCGGGGCAATGCCACTGACTGTAGTGTCTTTAGGCCATTCCCAAAGGGGGGACATATCTCGTTCAAGCATAGTAGAATTGTAAATGGG
>NW_004797318.1:749315-750606 GCF_000002075.1 Aplysia californica | reverse complement strand
GTGGGTGCTGTGTGCCGTTTGGAGAAAGTACAACTTCAACAACAACAACAGCAACAACAAATACAACAACAAACTTTATCGATGCTTGGAAGCGTGATGTCACCACTGTTCGTGATATTCCAATACCGTGTGCGAATGGTTTTTGTTTTTGTTTTGCTTGTTCATTTGTTTGTTTGTGTGTGTGTGTGTGTGTGTGTGTGTGTGTGTGTGTTCGTTTCGGTCTATTCACAGAGCGAACAAAGAGGGGACATTAACATGTTCTTATGCACAGCAGAATTGTAAATGGGCTGATTTATCAATGGCATGCTCATAACTGTGCCTGAACTGCAACAGGGACTTCTGTTGACATCCACCCCTTGGCGGTCATATGACCTTATGCAGTTGCGAGCGCCGTAAAACCTCTACTGAGACTAAACTAAAAACAGAGCGCACGATATGCTGTCTGGCACACAGTGCAATACGGTGACGTCACATCAGCCTTCATTACGCTTCGAATGTGGAATAGAGGACAGGGGAGATTATTGAGATAGCCTGTATCTGCTGAGTTCTTGGAAAACTTTTCACGGCGCTTCGAGAGCCATCCGGTGTCTGTGGTGTAGCGGTTAGCGGCTTCGTTGTCGCACGAAGGAGACCGGGGTTCGATTCCTAATTGGTGTGAATTTTTGAACGAGTATCTTGCTGTTGGGGTATCGTACGGGTGGGCCCTGACAGACAGGGTCGGAAGCCCGCCTCCTAAATGATCTAAATTGTGTCGATGCGGCGGTAAAAACACCTACGTTTAGGGGAGGGGGGGGGGAATTTTGAGAGGTAAATGCCATCGAGCTATTCATAGCGCGACTAGTGAACATTGCTTAATAAGTAGTGAGTACTTGTGAGTGGCTAGTTGGCTCCTCTTATCTTTCCGCCTAGCACCGTCAAGGACAAAGCATTGCTGTTTACCTTCATGGTTTTAGATAGAATGTTACGCTCTAATTTTACTGCGGTTTGAGAAAAATGACTTTGGAATCTATCATCTGGGGTGGGAGGGGGAGAGGAAATAAGATCAGAGGAGGAGGGAAGGTGGGGAGGGAGAAAAAAGGGATGGTTTGGACAAATACGTCTGTGGTTGTAGGAAAATGTAGATGGGGAGACGGGAGAAAGTCATATCAAGTCAACTCTGGGAGATATCCTCACACTCTCTCACTGTCTCTGTCTCTCTGTCTCTGTCTCTCTGTCTCTGTCTCTGTCTCTCTCTCTGTTTCTCTCTGTCTCTGTCTCTCTGTCTCTCTGCCCCCCCTCTCTCTCTCTCTCT
>NW_004797318.1:735556-746671 GCF_000002075.1 Aplysia californica | reverse complement strand
CTCTCTCTTTCTCTCTCCCCCCTCTCTCCCTCTGGCTGTGTGTGTGTGTGTGTGTGTGTGTGTGTGTGTGTGTGTGTGCGTGCGTGTGCGTGTGCGTGTGTGTGAGTGCGCGTGTGTGTTTGCGTGTGATGACTTCTGTCTTTGTCTTGGCTCTTTGTTTAGCTCTCTGTCTGTACGGTTTCCTGTTTGTATTTGCAGGCATGTCCCTTTCTTGGCGTCACTTTCTCTTTCGTTATAACCTCCTAGTTCAGAAACCAAGGGTACTTGGCAATTGCACAGTTTTGACGTGTATAATGTTTGTTTACGTGTAGGTAGGTCGGTAGGTAGGTTTGGGGGCGTACGTAGATAGGTAAAAAGAGAGGTAGTTAAGTAAGAAGGTAGGTGCGTGTTTGGCGAATGCTCTGGAATGGTTTGCCCCTTCTTTCCTATCAAACATCTGTTGTCCTAGTCCGTCTTTCTTTTTTGTGTTCGTTACTCTCTTGTAACTCCTCAAATCGTCCTCACTTATGTGACCGTATTGCGTTGCAAGTACCGTAAAACACTCTTACTAATGGGTGGTTGGCGGGTGCTCTGGTGTGGTTTGCTTCTTCTTTCCTATTAAACCTCTGTCGTCCGTATCTCCCTTCCTTCATTTTTGTTTTTGTTACTCTCTTGTAACACCTCTAATCTTCGGCACTTATATTATGACCTTATTGTGTTGCAAGTTCCGTAAAATCTCTACAAAAAACTAAAACGCCCCAAATCTTCCTCACTTATGTAACCTTATGCGTTGCGAGTGCCGTAAACACTCTTCTTACTAAATAATGAAGAAGGAAGGCAGGTTGGTAAGAAGGTAGATAGGGCGGGCGTCAAGAACGGGAGCTAGACAAAGAAATAGATGGGGATGGATAGATCGATGTGCGAGGTCTGTCCTAGAAGTAAGTTTCCCCATTCTGTAACCAGTTTTATTGTACAGACATGACATTTTGTACATACCTACAGAAATATGTTTTCTATATATATTCAATACAACAACCGTTGGTCTCAATGCATTTTATTTCATCCAGTGTAGCCAGCGTGCAAACAGTCTGTAAATGCAGAGAGAGAAAGAAGAACTTTGAATGAGTAGTCGGATCAGGGCGAAAAATCTCGGAGGACCCGTGTGCAAGTTGCGTACGTTAAAGATCCCTTGGTTTTTCTGGAATCAGTAAGAGTAGGCTTCAGCCGCCACCCGGGCACTATTTAAAAATTCCTACCAAACTGAAAATGTTTAATGTGTCTCGCGCGGTTTTATGACCTTATGCAGCTACGAGCGCCGTAAAATACATGCCAAAGCAAAACGAGAGTGAGTAGTGAAGCGTCCATAGTAACCACCGATAATTAACTGTCGTTACAGCTGCCGCAGAGATGAATTTCTAATCTGCTTATTTCTCGTGGAAGCTACTCTCTCCATTGTTTTGTTGGCCTTAATCACCCGGATGCCGTGGTGGACGAATGCATTGAGGTGGAAATGTCGTGGTAGCCCGTGGTTGTTTAGCATTACCGGCGCAGGACAAATACATACGTTCTCCAACGATTTTGGTCGAATTCTGTTGTTGTCGTCCTCGTCGTTGCCATTGTCGTTGTTGTTGTTGTCGTTGTTGTTGTTGTTGTTGTTGTTGTTGTTGTTGTTGTTGTTGTTGTTGTTGTTGTTGTTGTTGTTGTTCTTCTTCTTCTTCTTCTTCTTCTTCTTCTTCTTCTTCTTCTTCTTCTTCTTCTTCTTCTTCTTCTTCTTCTTCTTCTTCTTCTTCTTCTTCTTCTTCTTCTTCTTCTTCTTCTTCTTCTTCTTCTTCTTCTTCTTCTTCTTCCTCCTCCTCCTCCTCCTCCTCATTATTCTTCTTCTTTTACTTCTTCTTGTGCGGGTGATGCTCCTCCTCCTCCTCCTCCTCCTCGTTCTTCTCCTTCTTCTTTTTTCCTCCTCCTCCTCCTCCTCCTCCTCCTCCTCCTCCTCCTCCTCCTCCTCCTCCTCCTCTCTCTATACTACACAGTTAATCCGGTGGCATGCCCAAACTTGGCAGTCTGTTTCAGGTCTTCGAGCCTGTATGAATACTCCCTTTTCTGGGCTAGTTACCGTTGAACTTACTCTAAGGTCAGTAGTACAAAACGGTCACCTGTACAATCGACCCCCCCCCCCCCTTACAAAATAACCACTTTTCTCCACGACTATTGGTCGTCCTCTCTGCCAGGTTCGAAGGTATTGGTAATGGACGAGAACTACTGGGCCGCAATATTGGTGACTAAATGTTGTACTTTTGATTTGACTTTTTAAATCCATAGGGTTGTGTGTGTAAAAACCCCAAAGGATGCAAAAGAGAAAGTATTCATGGTTAAACGCTATACTATTGGCTCAGGCCTTCTTTTGTGCTGCGTTGATTAGCAATGCATTTTTCTTGTATTATAAACAGTGTTGGAAAGGGGGGGGGGCACGTGTGCTGGCAATGGCGGCTAATTAGCACTTAGGAAAGTTTACATTTTTATGAGTCGGCTGTTTGCATTGTGACCAAGCATACCACAGCCAACTATGAATCAAGAGACGGATGAGGAAAGATACATAAATTGAAAATGTGTGTCAGTCTGACCTGGTCATGGATTCATATACTTAGTCATGGAGGCATTTAGAAAGAAGTCAGGGAGATATGGGTGATTGATGGGAGCCCTGGTGTGGTTTTGCTCCTTCTTTGCTATCAAACATCTGGCTGTGGGTTGTTGGCCGGTTCTCTGGTGTGGTTTGCTTCTTCTTTCCTATCAAACATCTATCGTCCTTATCTCCCCTTCTTCTTTTTTGTGTTTGCTACTCTCTTGTAACACCTCTAATCTTTTGGCGCTCATATGACATTATGCAGTTGCGAGCGCCGTAAAACCTCTACTAAAAAAACCGAAACATCTGGCTGTCATCCTCACCTCTCCTTCTTTTCTTTGTATGTTACTCTCTAGTAACACCTTTCTAATCTTCATGCACTCTGTGATAGACTATTTTGTGATGCAAGTGCCGTAGAATTTACATATCTACTTATATGCGCCTGCTGGTCCTGAAGCATGGGAGAAACGTAGGTTGATAGTAAAATGTGTGTTTGCTCGACCTGCGTCATGCGGGTGGTTGGAGAGCGCCACTGGTGGATCACACTTTTGTACTTTCCCTCTATTGCTTCTGTCTCTCTCTCTCTGTCTGTCTGTCTGTCTGTCTGAAGCTTTACCCAGCTCTAAATGACAAATTTTGTGTCCATGTGCCTCTCTTTACTCAAACAAATAAACAAGCAACCAAAGACCTGCGCCATGGACACATTGACTGAATCGTGATGACACTCAGAGTAATCAGCATAAAAGTCAAAAGAAATATTATTTAAAATCTTGCTGGTTGTGAATGTTGCCAGTGTGCACGGCAAGTGTGCCGCATCCTCCGTCTACCTCATTGATTCCTGGCCCCAGGAAGTCAATAGTCTATGACACAGCAGCTTTCTTTATCCTTCCTTCTCTGCGTAGCGCTGCTGGCAATAATAATATTGTATCGACACGTGCTGAGAGCAGGCATAGCCCGCATCCTCCCCCCCCCCCCACACACACACATCATTTCTCTCTCTGTGCCTGCCGTGAGTCGCCGCGCGTGAAAGCACATGCAGCGTCCCCCCATGTCTTTGTCTACCTCGAGGTGAGCGCGCTCCAAGATTGAGACGTTACAGAAGTACCTGGAAGAAGGAGCGGTTGACGCCCATTGGAGTGGTGGCGACCTCTGTCAGTCTCGGTGACAGTTGTCGTTGGTTGTCATGTCACGTTTCTTCCCTGGCTTTGTTCTGTGGAAGGCGGCTCGGGTGACGGGGTGATTATTGTGTGCTGGTGTTGTTGTTTGCTTTGGCGGCGGGTTTTCTTACCTGGGAATATTATTGTTTGGGTTTTTTTGTGCATAGGTGTTTGAGAAACAATCGAATGTGTGCTGCTTAATGAAATCGTCATATGAAAACCGATTCTGCGGAAAATTAATCCTATTATTTCTAAAGAAATGATTACAGTGTTAAAAGTTTTGATTAATGCGAAAAGGAGTTCTTCCTTTATATCGCTTAGCTTGTAACGGAAAGACATGTATTCATTTCGATAGAATTGAATGCGTCGTTGGTTTTGTTGGAAATAATATTAAGTACAGATAGTCTTTAAAAAATGGGTTAGTGAATATTGCCGCAGCGGGGGGAAAGAGACGTAAAATACCTCGTTAGCAGTATGATATCTGGTGTGACAAAGAGGAAACATTTTTAATTGAAAGTCAGTTGTTTAGTGCTAAGAGCGTACCAGGGGGGGGGGGGAGGGGGGGCGGTTAAATGTTTAAAAAATTATGGAAACAAAGAAATAACTTTTTTTTGTTGGGTAAAAAAACCCAATACCCAACTGTTTACTTGTTTGCTATCGTCGACTCGCGCTTCAGAACATTTCAAAGCTTGGACGGTGTTATTGGCTGAAGGGGAAAAAATCATGCTTGACGAGGTATTTACAAATGTAAATTTTAAGTCTAGTATTTGCACAGGCAAATTGTGAACCCATTCTGTTTTGGAGAAGTGCACGAATGCAGAGAGTAAGGCTCTATTCAACTGCCTTTGGGTTAAAACAGGGAGCTATTGATGGCGAATGTTTTTCCTCTTTAGATTGCGATCAGCTGGGTTGTCTTTGTTTGCACTAAATTCCTTCGTCAAAACGGACCTTGCATTCGGGACGTTACAAAGGGAGACTTGTGTCCACACGACACAGTAGATGCAGTAAAACTATTGAGAGTAATGTCACCACTGCTCACCAAAAGGGTATTTTATTTGAACTGTTCTTCCATGGTTCGCGTCACTGCTTAGTTTAGCTCCCTTTGATGTCATAACCTGCGTCAGGGACAAAATAATAATAATAATAATAATAATTAATAATGATGATTATAATAATAATGATAATAATGATAATATAATAACAACAACAACAACAATAATAACAATAATAATAATGTATTATGATAATATGATTATAATGGTGATACTAATAATCATAATCATAATAATGATAATAATGATAATATTAATAATGGTAATTTTAATAACAACAAAAATAAGAAGAAGATGAACAATAATAATAATAATGATAATGTGATAATGATGATGATTATAATAATTATAGTAGTAACTATGACTAATAATAATAATAATAATAATAATAATAATAATAATAATAATAATAATAGTAATAATAATAACAATAATAATGTTTGAATTTTTTCCTGTGGTTTTGCGTTCTCTATCTAGGGACGACTTTACAGCATACTCAGATTTGGTTCTTGCTTGGTTGTAACATCTTAAAAAAAAGACCGTGCAGTGTGTCTAGTGCTGTGTTCTGGTATGGTGATCGAGTGTGGACTTGCCCAGCGCTCGAACGTTTTGGTTCCAACCAGAGTGACTCGAACGGCAGCTGTAGTAGCTTAGTAAGTGACCGGGATGAGGCGACTACACTGTCGGGATACGACATCAGCTTCCTCTGGTGATTGCGATAGTCCTGTCGGCGAATCAGCGGGCGATGTGGAGCAGAAGGGTTTGAAGGACTCATTTAACAGGGTGCGGTCGGAGATGGATCTCGAGAATGATTTGTGCCCGACTGGACACGGCGAATCTTTGCAGGAAGAAGATCGCACTGAAAACATGAATTTGGCTACGGTTGATAGTAGTAACTGTTTGAACGAAGAAGCTATTTTAGGTGGAAGTGTTGATGTAGAACCTAGCAAAGAACATGCGGTAGCTTCTGGCGTTCTGGCAACTGCGTCTTGTAAAGATGTAGATATGGATCAGGATCGCGAAGACGAAGTGCCAGCAGCGTCAGATGAACGAATGTTGCCAAGCGGTAATGACGCGGACGGTTTGTGCTCTCAACGCGAAGTTAAAGGTGCTGAACAGTGCGTTGGTCAGACTGACGAAAAAATCTCGCCCAGTGTTGCTTTGGATCGCCTGTCAACTGGTGACGTCGAGAGCCCACCTTCGTCAAGGCCGTGTACTGCAACGTCGGCTAATGGTTCACTGTCTGAGTTTAATTCATTGTGTGATCTCGAGTCGGGAGCAATGGACTCTGAGCCGAGACCCGCTTTGTGTTACGAGGTATCAGAACATGTCATTGGGGAGACAAGTGGATCTCAGAAGGAGAAAGGTTCTGGCTGTGGCTTGGGCGTGAAAAACACGCCTTCTGTTATTGCTCACGCAGAGGTGGTCAACGAAATCAAAGAATCGCTTAAGGGGTATTCTTCTGCTAGTGAAGAGATTAATATGAAAAGCGGACATCCGGAGGAAATGTCTATCTCTGACGACCATAGTACCCGAAATACCTGCGTTTCAAGTGAGAAAGAGTGCGAAAGTTGTCCAGTATTGGCCTCCACCGTCAATGACACAGTTACTTGTTTGCCCGTACAGCGAGTGGATACTGAGGAAATAACCTCTACGGAAAGTCCTGCAGGGAGTGTTATGGGCTCTACTGTGCAATACAGTGGCGAGACTGAAAAAGGCGGGCTTGGTCACGAGATGTCAGCTGATGACCGGGTACGTAGAGACACTGATGTAAATGAAGTGCGTGGTTCTGAAAATGCTGTGATGTTGCGCACTGATTCTTTGCCCGGGACAGATTGCGGTGCTGTCGGATTTGTTGACATTTCTGGTAGAATTGAAGAAGTTATGGAAGTTTCAGCCGGAGAACGTTTGCCTCAGACAAACATTTCAGAGATCTCGTATGTTAAAGCAAGTTTCAGCAATGCAAACCCCAAGGAAGAAGCAATAGAGGCAGACAGTGTTCTTGTAAATGTAGATGTCTGCTCTGGAAAAGACAACGAAGGCAATACTGTATCGAGTTATGGTGTGGATGGCATGTCCGCAGACGTTGAGGCCGCCGCCTGTCCAAATTCTGTAACAGAAACTCCAGTGTCAGAAATTGGCGGCGAGCCCAAACCCGAGCTCGAAGCGGACAAAAAGAAAAGCAGTGAGAACACGCACGTGACAACGTTATCTGCGAGAGAAGGAGACATTTTAACCCACGACAACGCCGCAGCAGATTTGGAGTCGTCGCCCCCAACGGTCAAGTCGGAGATCCCCAAAGACCAAGATGCGACCCATCTGACTTCGCCGGCCGTGTGTCTGCAAGACCTGCCGGGGAAACAGCAACTTGGCCCCGGAGACGCCTGTGTCATTGACATGGTAATGTTACTGAGTAGCAGTTGTCTTTTTAATTATAACCATGAATACTTTCTCTTTTGCATCCTTTGTTGATTTTACACACACAACCCTGTAGATTTAAACAGTCAAATCAATTATATCGTTCCTGTAATCTTCTAAAAGTACGGTCGAAACTGTCCAAGACGGCCTCTTATTGTCGAGAAGAAAAGTCGCTGTCTTAGACAGATGGGCGTCTTGGGCAGTGTTATTAAAATTTAGGGAAAAATGAAAGTGATTGAGAGATGGGTGTGAATGCGAGAAGTGGACGTTTGCACATGTGATTGTCTTGGACAGATGGTGGTTAGAGCAGGATTGACTGTATTTTGTTTGTAGATGTTTAGAGAGTGCTAGCTTGAAGTTCTCGTTTTTTTCTTTCCCTCTCTTGTTTGTGTCCATCTGCTTGCTCTTTCGTGCTCTTTGAGTGTCCGCCTCTCATTCAGTAAGTTCCAGGTTCGAAATCTGACAGCGACGGACAATGTTCTTCTCTAAAAATGTTCTCCTTTCACCTTTCCTGCTCATGGTCAGTTGTCTGCTTTCATCTCCACTTTCTGCTCCCTCCAACCCCCCACCTCTCCCTCTTTACCACTTCCTTTGGACTCCTGACTCTTTTTGCTGCCTGTCTTCTGCTATTTTTTTGCTCTTTCTTACTGCTGTTTCTCAGCCACACTCCTGATCTTAGGGCAGGTAAGACCTAACACCTAACATTCTTGGGTAATGGCAAAAAAATTTCGGAGGTTTCGTGTACAAGTCGCGCACGTAAAAGATCCCTTGGTGGTCCTAAAAGCGATGAAAGAGTAGGCTTCACCACCCTTGCAAAATTCAAAATTAAATCCTACAAAACTGAAAAAAAAATGCTTTATGTGTTCTGCGCGCTCATATGACCTTTGGCAGTTGCAAGCGCCGTAAAACTCTTACCGAAACTGTATTAAAAAGAACAGGAGGACTCGAGTGTCATTATTTATTGCTATTTTAAAAAAAAAAGTTAATATTGAAAAGTCTGTCTTTATTGTGTGCCCCTCCTCCCCCCACCCCCTTACTCCCCCCTCCCACACTCACACTCACACTCACACACACACACACTCACACACACATACACACACACACACACTACCATCTCCCCCCCCCCCCCCCCACACACACACACTCACACTCGCACAACCGTATTACTTTTATGACAGGTTTCTGTTTTCAGTGCCGCAATAAAAGAACATCCCAATAAAAACAACTCATTATCTCTA
Source organism: Aplysia californica (assembly GCF_000002075.1). NCBI lineage: Eukaryota > Metazoa > Mollusca > Gastropoda > Aplysiida > Aplysiidae > Aplysia > Aplysia californica. The sequence goes on along the minus strand of NW_004797318.1, from coordinate 738,210 downwards.
GATAGAGCCGCATGATGTTGGTTTTTATGCGTGTACTCTGGAGAGGTTTAAAGTAGCACTGTCTTTCCCTCGGGGGCTGTAATACGAAGGGACAGGAACTACGAGCAGTCATTTAGGACAATATTGTCTCGTGTGTACTGTTTGGTCCGCATTTGCAGAGCGCTGATATGAACTGCGTATTTACCTGTGGAAAATTGTAAGTGTAGCACGGAGTGGACACTTTCGCGCTATAATGCGAAGGGCGCGTAGTAGTAAATTTCGACTCCCTTTTCTTGAAACAAGTTAACGTTTTGTTGTATTCTGTTCTTCTAACATTTTGATATTTTGACCCCCCTCTTCCAATATTTTGGGGGAAAATATTACCTCAGGGTAATTTTGAATCCTGTACTCCAGATAGTTCATATACCAAATTTGAGCATCAGTACGAGGTCAAGTTGGACCCGCATGAAGTACTGAAGTAGACTTTTACGCGGGTGGTTGGCGGGTGCTCTAGTGTGGTTTGCCTCTTCTTTCCTATCAAACTTTATCTATCGTCCTGTTTTCTTCTCCTCTTTTGTGTTTGTTTTTCTTTTGTAATGCCTATAATCTTCGGCACCTATATATTATGACCTTATTGTGTTGCAAGTGCCGTAAAACTCTTACTACAGAATTCAACCATTTTGGTTCCAGCGCAATCTGTTTTGTGACTTTTTCTATCTGTTACATTCATTCTCCATAGTTAATTGCCTTGCACCATAAATTTGAATTATACATTCTTGGCCATCGCTCTTGGCTCTCTATAAAAACTAATGGGCTCGCATATGAAGAGCAAAACTCCAGGCTCGCTATTGTCGAGTGCACGCGCAACCGTTCCCTCCATGCTTTTCATTTGGTTCTCAACAGAGTCAAATGGTACTCACTCCGTGCTTTAGCGAAATGCGCAATCTTTCATATTATAATAAATGTCTGCTGCACAGCAGTAGGAACTATTTCATTAGTTCTGATTTTTTTTAAAAGTTCTATCTCATACTGCGGTGGTTGGACGGCACCGCTGACTCATTATCTGTCGTTTTTTTGTCTTGACTTTTTCATTGCTCTTATTGGCCATAACTGTCTGAGCGATTTTTTAAAACTTTCATGCTTGTTTCTCTGGGGTTTATTTTGGTCTTTACGTGCGTTTTCCATGTACGTCAACACAACATTTGTTGTGGGTGGTTGGCGGGTGCTCTGGTGTGGTTTGCTTCTTCTTTTGTATCAAACATCTATCGTCCTTATCCCCCCTTCTTTGTTATGTTTGTTACTCTCTTGTAACACCTCTAATATTCTGGCGCTCATATGACCTTATGCAGTTGCCAGCACCGTAAAACTTCTACTAAAACAAACAACAACATTTGTTGAGATAAAGAAAGTTTGTGGGTGTTGGTAGTTAGCAGATTCTGATGCTCTTGTGTGTTTTGCTCCTTCTTTCCTAATAAGCATATGTCATTTTTATCTCTCGTTCTTTCCTTTGCATATTTCCCTAGTAATATTTGTTTAACCCTCGGGGCTTATATGATCCATTTGTGTTGCAAGTGCCGTTAAACTCTTACTAGAATCTAAAACTGAAACAAAACTTATTGTTTTCTTTTTGGTTAAAAATGTATTTCATTTTGCTAGTCGTATGATTCCAACCTGTAATTTGTGGTGGGATTGTTAGGCTCTTTGTTACGCGCCCATTGACACAATTTCGGCCATTTCTGAAGCGGATACTGGGTAAAATTTCTCCCCCCACACGCCTCTTTCGAACTCGGGTCTTCTGAGCGCGACGGCGATGTGCCTAACCGCTACACCAGACGCCTATTTAAAAAAAGGAAACTCTAGAAGTTGTGCAGAGAAAAGAACATGTTTCAAAATACGTGGCCTTTAATCAATTGTTACCGAAGATAGGAACGGAGAAGAGTTGTGGGGGGTTGGCGGGTGCTCTGGTGTGGTTTGCTGCTTCTTTCCTATCAAACATCTATCGTTTTTATCTCCCTTCCTTCTTTTTTTGTGTTTGTTACTCTCTTGTGACACCTCTAGTCTTCGGCACTTATATGACCTTAAAGTGCCGTTAGTTAAACACTTACTAAAACTGAAACTAGAAGAGTTACAGTACAGAAGAACAACCATCTGGTTTTTCTTTGTTTGTATATATTCAAAGTTTTCTGCACGACTGGCTTTGTTACCCCCAGAATGCATCGTTGTACTACTATTATCCTAATTATTTCCCAGCCAATTTTTTCTCTGGAGTATCGACTCTGCCCCAGTTCATGCCGCCAGGACCACGCGCTCTGAGATCCCCCTCCTCTTCAAAAAACAAAACAAAACCTCAAACAAAAACTAAATAAAAAACCGATGCCTGTGGTTTTGTGTAGTGGTTAGACGCTTCGCCGTCTTTCTGGTATCTGAAATTTTGTGTGTGTATTTGTGTTTGTGTTTGTTTGTATGTTTGTTTGTTTATAAATTTGTTTGTGTATGTGTGTGTGTGTGTGTATATATATGTGTGTGTGTGTGTGTGTGTTGTGAAGGAAGGGGGTGGGGGGAGGAAGAAATAGTCTATGTGAATGATGGCCGGTCAGCTCTATAAACCACGAGCCGCCACTGTGTAGAACTCAATGAAAAAACAAGTCAAGAGAACTGTGTAGAAACCTCAAATA
>NW_004797318.1:733246-734300 GCF_000002075.1 Aplysia californica | reverse complement strand
CCCAAGGACACAACGTCAGGCCCCTGACGGGATTCGAACCCACGACCTTACGGTTGCGAGTCCGAGAGCCTAACCACTAGGCCACCGACGCCACAGTGTCCGTATTTTTCTTCTTTTGAACTGGGGGAAAAAAGGCGAAACTTAACTAAACAAAGAAAACCCACTGAATCGGAGTTTTGTTAACGTTTCCGCTAATTTTTCACAGACGAAAAACTCCTGTCCATCTTTCTCTTTCTTTCCCCTATCTGATACTGTGGCTCGTTTTTATGATATTATGTACTTGAATGATACAACAAATTAAAACTTTATGACCCCCCCCCTCGCCACACAAAGAAACAGAAATACACATGCGGACGTGCAAGAGTTATATAAATGATATGTTTGTTATATTATATATATTATATACATATATTTATATACTTTTTAACTCCCCCTCCCCCCTCCTTTTTTTCCATCTGAGTTCCTCTCTCCTTCGCATCTGGCTCTTTCTACGGCTACCATGGCTCTCTCTAATGTCACTCTTGGCTCTTTCTTACGGCTGCCTTTCAGCCCCGCTCTTGATCTTAGAGCAGGTAAGATCGAACACCTGGCCTTCTTGGCACATAAAAGACTCCTTGGTGGTCCCAAAATCAAAAATAGAAGGCAGCCAACTAGCAGGGAAACTCATAGAAGATGAAAAGTCACACAATGGAAGTAAAATGTGTCATTGAGAATACTGGTGACAAGAATGAGAAACAAAATAAGATCCTAAGTTTAAGAAATGAAACAAACTCAGTTAATAACTGGCGGTGGAACAAAGAATGCCATATTCATCACAATACTAACAGAGGTGCGTTGTTATGTTGATATATCTTTTGTGACATCGCTGGTTTTTCAGCTGTGTATATTTTTTTTCTCGCGAGCTCTTCGACGGACTATATATCTAGTGGTTTTAGATTTTTCCATGTAGTGAAAACATGGAGCTTGGTCAAGAATTAAAAATCTGTTTCATCAATAATTGTCATTGCTGGTTTTTCCTTAACACTCTTTATACATACATGTTACATTATATTAT
>NW_004797318.1:726856-733146 GCF_000002075.1 Aplysia californica | reverse complement strand
TCTCTCGTTTCCAGAAAATTCTGCAGAAGAGCGAACCCCCGGCCGGGAGCGTGCCGCCCACAGAGCGATGCGACTCCCAGCTGTCCGGCCTCTCAGAGCGCACGGACATCTGCAGGATCTGCCACTGCGAGAGCGAGGAAAACAACAAGTACGGACTCACTGTCTCTATAATAATATGTGTCACGTCGCAATGGAATCAGGCGCTCGTCAGTTTTTAGGCAAATATGGAGTTGATAGTATCAACTTAAAGCTTGTTCACCTGTTTTGCGTTTGGCAAAAACAAATACTCATCTATCCTGGATAGAAGTCAAGATATTTGCGGCATGAAGAAGATTGGGGTTGCCTGGTGTCAGATGTAAATATTAACGAAAAATGGCTGCCGAAGTTTGGTGACATCCAAAGCTGGAGTGTCCTTGGAAATTGTAAATTTACATTTTTTGTTCCTTTGATCATCGTTTGTCTGTAAAATCCACTCATAAATAGTATGTTCTTAAATAGACATAGGTCTAGAAGTTATTAAGCAAAAAAAAAAAAAAAAAAAAAAAGAAAAAGAAAAGAAATTAGAAAAAAAAACCATACAAAAAACCCTGACCACCGGCCAGAAAAATGCCGGTTTTCTTGATTACATTATTTTGTCGAGCGCCCAGTCCCACCACGATTCCTCACATAATATTGTTCAATAGTATCTTAAATGTAAGTGGATGGCGGGCTCTCTGGTATGGTTTACTCCTTCTTCTGTCCTGGCGAATATCTATTTTCCTTATTCAATTGTCTCTGAGATGAATATTTGGGTTTTAATGTACGTGTTTTTACATCCACACAGTCACAATTTCGACAATTTAAGAAGCAGGCTTCTACCCTGCCTGTAAGGACTAACCCGGACTGAGAAGGATTCATCGCCATAGTAGAAAAACTGAGGTACTCGATAAAAAAGGAATTGAACTCAGGTTTTCTGCGTGCAACGGCGAATCGTCTATCCGCTACTCATTTTTAAATAAATCACAGTTACGGGATGCATCACTGAAAACTGATTTGGAAAAAAAGCGAGGTAAAAGGCTAAAATAGCAAGTGAACGTGGCTTCCTGGTAACTCCATTTAGAAAGTATTAATGGCTCGGTCCCCTCCCCCCCCCCTCCCTTCTTTCTATTTATATTTTTCTGAGGATTGATATTCTTCGCAATTTTATTACCCTGAAGCAATATTCATAAACTGCTGTCCTGAAACATCTATAAAATGACACGCTTGTTATGTCATCCCGATATTGGCGTCGTTTGTGAGGTGACATGCCGATAGGTCTAGGAGGAGGTTATTCACTTCAGCGCGCTTCAACCTTTCGCCCACGTCAGCGTGGGTGGTTGGCGGGTGCTCCGGTGTTGTTTTTCTCCTTTATTTTCTGATCAAACATGCTATCGCCCTGCCTGATTTTTCCTTCTAATTTTGTGTGTTCGTTACCCTCTTGTAACACCTCTAATCTTCGGAGCTTTTATGACTTAATTGTGTTGTAAGTGTCCTAAAACTTTTACTAAAAAAACCCACGTCAGCCACAGTCGATGGGTGGTTGATGGGTGTTTTGGTATGGTTTTCTCCTTTATTTTTCTCTCAAACATCTGTCGACCTTTTCTTTCCGTTGTGTGCCATTCTCTAGTAGCACCTTAAACCTTTGGTACTAGTATGACTTAATTGGGTTGTAAACGCCGAGAGCCTCTTTCTTTCTTTCTTTTTTTCTTTCTTCCTTCCTTCCTTCTTTCTTTCTTTCTTTCTTTCTTCCTTCCTTCTTTCTTTCTTTCTTTGTTTATTTTTAGTCGTTGTCCATCTGCAACAGGATGTAGCCCCCCAACAACGTCCTCCATTCTGTTTTATCAGCTGGTTTCCGCGTCCAGTTTGCTGTCGTCTGCTCTCTGGTATCACCTTGCCACGTACATGCTCTCTGGTCTTCCTCTTGATCTTTTTCCTGTGCTCTCCTCTTACTTAATCTAGAAAGTGGGTGGGTGGTGGGTGTTCTGATGTGATATGCTCCTTCTTTCCTACCAAACGTCTACCGTCCTAATCTCTCCTCCTTCTTTTTTGTGTTTGTTACTCTCTTGTAACACCTCCAATCTTCATCACTTGTGTGACGTACTTGTGTTGTAAGTGCCGTAAAATTCTTTCTAAAACAAAAGCAAAAAAGCAACAACAAAAAACAACAACGAAAAAACAAAACAAGAACAACTAACCAACCAAACAAACAATCAAACAACCTAACTTAAATTAAATAAAACATTACAAAACCCGCTACCCTCCACCTCGTCTTCCAGGCTGGTATCGCCGTGCCTCTGCTCCGGCAGCCTCAAGTTCGTGCACCTGGGCTGTCTGCAGAAATGGATCAAGAGCTCGGACAAGAAGGCCTGCGAGCTGTGCAATTTCGACTACATCATGACCACCAAGACCAGACCTTTCAAGCAGGTGGGGTCCCTTGACATATCTTTCTCGTTTCTTATTGTGTAATTGTGATCGTAATGTAATTCTGTAATCGTGATTGTGTTTTAAGCCCCCCGTCTACCCAAATCAGACCATTTTGGGAGGTGGACTGCTTCAATTCTGTCTGTCAGGACCAATCCAGGGATTCAACACCCGAGCAGACTGCCGAAGATCCTGAATTGACTTATTTTTTTCAAAGATATTCTTACTTGCTCCTCCCTTTTCAGCTCATCTTTCCGTACCCTTTCACTCTTTTTTCTCTCTCTTTTTCTCTTTCATCCCTCTTTTCCCCTCTGTTCGTCCTTCACGCCCATTCCTTTCTTTCTTTCTCCCCCCCCCCTCCCTCTCTCTTTTTCTCACCTCCTTCACCATCCCTTCCATATCATTATACATCCTGTCCCTTCTCCCTCCTTCAATACCCCCTTACCCCCCCCCCATTCACTTTTTGTGTCACTATCATTATTATTTCCCTTCTACTTCTTACTTCCTCCCTCGTTTCTTCGCATCGCAAACCCTTCCCACCTCCTTTGCCCTATATCTGTCTCTCCTTCCATGATACTTTTAGTCCTCTTCCACCTCCAAGTCTCCGATATCCCCCCCCCCCTTTTGTCATTCCTAATTTTTAATATGAAAGAATCACCCCTGTCACACCCACAGAAAGAAGAACAGTTCGACATCCCTTTAACCTTCCTTGGTTCCAAACGTATTGACCGTGTCTCTCTTTTGTAGCACATTAAGGATGTCAAGATATGAAGTAGATCCTCTTGGCATTCTACTTTCTTAATGTCTACCGCTCAGGCAAAGCTGTATCATGTATGCTGCTTTATGATCATATGTCAAGACCCAACAAGCCGTACATTCCACTCGCACCCTTTCTTCAACCATGTTCCTTTCTTTTTTCCGTTGTCCTTCCCATTTCTTTCGTAAAAGTTATTGGTACTGTCTACGTGACTTTAGAAGAAAAAAGAAAGAAACGACAAACAAAATTATCCCCCCCCCCCACCTTTCAGCTAACATAGCTAGAAAGTTAACCAAAATCTTAAAGGTTCTATTCAAACACAACGTTAGCCACTACGGTCCCGTGCTCAGTTGTAATGCATGCGACTGTGGTTCGAATCTGCAACGCGACTTGTTTAAACGATTTTCTGGACTCTTCATCAACGTGGCTAAGGTTTGTCGGTGTATTTAACCTTAGGGGAAAGAAGAGAAAAATCTGACCGTTGAATAACCTTTACGTAGCGAAAGGTAAGCCGACTCTTTTACCGGATATCTCGATCATTTACCTACGTCAAGTGTTTCCATTGACTACCACTAATACGTACTGTAGTAGCTAGAAAACCGTGTGTATCTCGACGCTGTGGAATCAGGCGCTCGTCAATTTTAGGGCGTGTGGAGTTGTTGCTATCTCCTTAAAGCTTTTTCAATAGTCTTGCTTTTGAAGAGAAAAAAAAGCAACCCAATCTATCTTGAGTAGAGGTCGAGAGTTTTACGATTGAAGGAGGTGGAGGTCGTCTGGTTTCGGTGGCCTAGTGGTTAGGCTCTCGGACTCGCAACCGTAAGGTCGTAGGTTCGAATCCCGTCAAGGGCCCAACGTTGTGTCCTTGGGAAAGGCACTTTACACGAATTTTCCTCACTTCACCCATGTGGGAATGGGTACCCAGCTATAGACAGCGAAAGATCTTGTCAGTGTGTTAGTGTTTGAGCGCTTAATCAGCTGCTTGCACTGTATGCTTCCCGGGAAGCTGAGAATGTGTCGGAGTGTTCTATGGTCTGCTGGGGTAACAATATAGTGAAAAGCTCATAAAGCCTGCTGTTGAGCGGTGATATGCACTATACAAATGCTATCTATTAAATTTATCGAGAAAATGGCCTCCAAAGTTTAATGACTTCCATAGATTGAAAGTCCTTGGAAATTGAAAAGTTACAGTTGTTTGTGCCTTTAGCCAACATTTTTCAGTAAAATCTTCACAGAAGTGTGCTCTAAAATTGACATACAAAGTGTTGAGCCTCAAAGCAAAAATTGGATAAAAATTGCTAAAATCGGCGGAAAAATGTCGGTTTTTTTTTTTCGATTACATTATCATGACGAGTGCCTGATTTCGCCACGATGCCTCACATATATGATAATGAGGTGAGAATCTGAGCCGTGGATAAAGCGAGTCGGGATCGCAGGAATATCGGGGAAAGGAGAGCAAAAGAAAGAGGAAGCACGCGGCGACCATTATCTCTTTACATTGTATAAGTTCGGATTGGAGGGAAGGACAGTGCGGAAGAGAAATCAATCCTACTCCTCTCTTGTCCCTCGAGTAAGACGGTTGATCGTGTGTGTGTGCAATAATACTACTGAGGTCGTTGTTTTTCCCCGCGGGTCGTGTCTGTCTGTCTGTTTGTTTGATCGGGGGTAAGATGAGGCGGGTTGTGTCTGTCTGTATGTCTGTCTGTTTGATCGGGGGTAAGATGAGGCGGGTTGTGTAAGTGGGCAATGACTGTTGGCAAAAACATAACTGTATATTGAAGAAAAAAAACCCCCACCACACACACGCACTCACACACACGCACGCACACGCACGCACGCACGCACGCACGCACGCACATACACACACACACACACACACACACACACGCACGCACACACACGCACGAAAAAAAAACAACCTGAGTCTTATTTGATGCGTGGAATGTCGAAAAAAGTGCCATGTCATAACAGAGTGCATACGTACTTGATATTGAATTGTTTTGTTTGTTTTTTAGGGAGTGGGGGAGATGGGTTTTTTGTGTGTGTGTGGTTGTTTTTTTTTTGGTTTTGTTCTCCGCCCATTCCTTTCAAATGACGCTTTTGTACTTAATGGAAAAACGAGATTAAGCGTATATTGTTCTTGTAATGTGAGATTTTTAGTTTTAGTAAGCGTTTTACGGCTTTTGTAACACAATCCAGTCACGTAAGTGCCGAAGATTTGAGGTGATACAAGAGAGCAACGAACACAAAAAGGAGAAGAGATAAGAACGAACAATCTTTGATAGGACAGAAGGAGCGAACCACACTAATCAGAGCACCCGCCAACCACCCGCAATGAGAGAATTTAACAATACGAGAGAATAAATTAAGAGAAATAATAATCAAACAACAATTTAAAGAACAATGAGGCTGTTAGAGCTTGTTTGTTTCCCTGATACAATTATTGGTTGTGAGATGTGGGAGACGGAGCCGTTGCAGAGGCTGCTGTTCGATTCGTTTGAAGGTGTTTGAGGGGACACTCCGAAGAATATAATATGTCGTTGAAGGGAAGCCGGCCACCTGTACGTGGCATTTTCATATATACTAGCTCGATAGTTCTTGCCTCAGGATAGAGTACTTGCGTAAATGTAATTTGGCACCGAGAAAAAGAGGAAGACGATTTAATTTTTAGAGTTAAATCGCTTTATTTTCTTAAAGAAACATGTACGTTCGAAGTTGGAAGATTTATGAAATTTGAAATTTTGACGTTCCCTGGAATAATTCTGTCTTTTCTGTTGCCTCTTTTAAATATCATATTACTTGTTAACAGTAAACGACTGCGGAGCCCCCTCCCCAGTAACCCCCCCAAACAAAACAAAACAAAACAAAACAAACCCAAACAAACAAACAAACAACAATCACAAAACAGATCGCTCCCACCCCTAACAATGCAACAAACACAAACAGCAAGCAAATTAAAAGATACATTTAAATGCCAACCAACTTATCAAATTAATAACAATACCCCCCCCCCCCAATAAACAAACAACAACAAACAAAAACAAACAAACAAAACAACAACAAACAACAACAACAACAACAACAACAACTAAGCATT
>NW_004797318.1:717244-722478 GCF_000002075.1 Aplysia californica | reverse complement strand
TATTTATTTATTTATTTTTTTAAACATAATTTCAGATTATTGTCCTGTATCATTCTTTGTTAAAATTAACAGAATCGTATACTTTCACATTTTTGGGCTCAAATTGCATAATTTCAAAATGTTTCTTTCATAAAACGACGGGGATAGGCTAATGGGCTGTTCTGTGCTTCTCATGTACTTAAACTAACATTTCTTTATCGGATGGCGCCACTGGTTGTGACACATCTTTTCTATCCTCTCCTTGCCTCTGTCAGTCTGCTTAGCCCCCCCCCTCCCCCCCAAACCGCGACCCGCTAAATGACCAATTTATTGTGTCGATCAATGTGCTTTCATTTACCTGAACTGAATGACTGATGCTTTGCCAGCGTGCCTCTTGGTTAATCAAAACTCCCAATGTTAGACCGGATAAAGCGGGCATTTCCTTCTTTGCTCGCTGGGAGGAGAGAAAGGGAAGGGAGGGCGGGAGATGCCTTGTGGGTTCAACTTTTTAAAAATTAATTGTTGCTTCCTTTTCTTGCTTTGAAATTCATTCAGTTGCGGGTACATGTAGTTGGAGAACGCCGCTGGTCAGTCTTATTTCTTTTCCTTCCTTTCTATTGTTTGTGTCTGCCCGCCTAACATTTTCCCGTCACTGATTCGATGTGCTTCTGTTTACACTGACAAAGACGATGAGTACATTCACGTAGCACTCAACGAACTCACACTTTCTTTTTATCGCATTTTCCTGTTATTGGCTTGATGTGCTTCTATTTACACAAACAAAGACCTAGGCCTGTAAGTGCTTTCACGTAGTAATCAACGAACTCACCTTCTTAGAGTGCGCTTCCCTGTTATTGAGTTGATGTATTTCTCTTTACACAAACAAAACCTACATAAGCCTTTCACGTAGCACTCAACGAACTCTCACTCTTTTATACTGCATTTTTTTCAGCTATTGAGTTGATCTGCTTCTCTGTACTCAATTATAAATACTTTCACCTAATGCCCAACGAACTCACACTTTGTTAGTCATTGCATTTTCCCGTTATTGAGTTGATGTGTTTCTCTTTACAAAAACAAAGATCAATGCGTACTTTCACGTAGTACTCAACGAACTCGAACTTCCTATTTTTTCATTTTCTGTTTATAGAATTGATGTGCTTCTCTTTGCACAAACAAAGACCTCCTATAAGTAATGTACTTTCACCTAACACTCAACGAGCTCACACTTCTTTTTATATATTGCATTTTTGCGTTTTTTGAGTTGATGCGCTTCTCTTTACACAAACGAATACCTACATAAGACTTTTATGTAGTACTCAACGAACTCACACTTTCATATATTGCATTTTCCCGTTATTGAGTTGATATGCTTCTCTTCAACGAACTCACACTTTCTTGCTTCTCTTCAACGAACTTACACTTTCTCACGTTGTTTTTTTCTTCCCCAGTGGGAGAAACTGGAGATGACGTCCGCGGAGCGCCGCAAGATCGCGTGCTCGGTGACGTTCCACATCATCGCCATCACCTGCGTCATCTGGTCGCTCTACGTGCTCATCGACCGCACCACGGAGGAGGTGCACTCGGGCACGCTCGACTGGCCCTTCTGGACCAAGCTGATCGTGGTGGCCATCGGCTTCACCGGCGGCCTGGTCTTCATGTACGTGCAGTGCAAGATGTACGTACAGCTGTGCCTGCGGTGGCGCGCCTTCAACAAGCTCATCAACATCGAGAACGCGCCCGAGGACCCGACCTTGAGGGCTGAGGCGGCCGCGAGGATCAAGGCCAGGACCAACGAGCAGGGAGGTCAGGTCAATGCCGTGGCTTTGCAGGAGGTCGACTCGCTATAATGAAACTTGCAAGGGGGCTAGACAGCTTTCCTGAAGGTCGACTCGCTATAATGAAACTTGCAAGGGCCCTAGACAGCTTTCCTGAAGGTTGACTCGCTATAGCAACACGAGTAGACTATTGAAGCTTGCGAAGGACTAGACGGCTTTCCTGGAAGTTGACTCACTATAATGAAACTTTCAAGGGGGCTAGACGGCTTTCCTGGAGGTTGATTCGCTATAATGACACGCTATAATGAAGCTTGCAAAGGGCTAGATGGCTTTCTTGGAAATTGACTCACTGTAATGAAGTTTGCAGCATGGGGCTAGATGACTTTCCAAGAAGTCAACTCGCCACTGTAATGATTCGAGTGGGTTATTGAAGCTTGAAAGGGAATAGATAGCTTTCCAAGAAGTTGACTCGCTACTATAATGACTGGAGTGGATTATTGAATTGCAGTGCTGCATGCTATAATGACACAAGTAGACTATTGAAGCTCACAAGGGCCTTGATTGGTTGAAAAATAGCGAGAACATTGGCAGTAATACCCTCAACACAAGAAATATACGCTTTAACTGTATTAAAAGCCCCACTTGACAAGAAATGTACAGTATATATATATATATATACAAATTCTAAACAGTTGTTTTAAAAGACCCGGTACAAGAAATGTACCAATTTCTCGTGTTGGGGCTTTTACTACAACTTATTAGTGATTTTGATCATGACACGTGGTGCTGGACTTCGTTCTAGGTGTCCAAAAGGTTATTGTGTCTATTGTACCATGTATACTGAAGAGGAACTTGGCATTTCTTGAGCCTCGACAATGAAGAATACTATACAAGACAGCTATCAGGCGGTCATTATACTACGAAATCGTTCTTTGCTGTCTACTTACGTGAAGTGCACGGAATAGCTTCAAGGTAGTCATTGAGTGCAGTTTTACTGGGCAGCCTCTCTGCAGTGGTTCAGTGTGGTATACAGGAGTGAAATACAACCTGCCAGTTAGTCAGTATTGTGTTACGGACTGGTGTTGCCTTTTTTTCTAATAACAAACACCACCGGACCTTTGTTGAAATAACTTAAAGTAATTGCTACGTGAAGAAATAAATTCTCTTCCATCGATCTGAAGATAATCAATATCTGGTATTAATTTATTTGTAAGACAGCAGTTGAGCTTGTAAGAGAACATAAGATTATACAATGTATATTATTGATCTCCACAAAGAAAAATTTTGCTGCGGCATGGTAAATACATGCTTACACACGTCAACACACGCATGCAGACACCCAACCACCCACCCTCCCACACACATGCACACACACACAAACACACACACACACACACACACACACACACACACACACACACACACACACAGCATGCTATCAATAGTCAGTGGATGAACATACAGCTGTATGAAGAAGTGGCAGTAGGAACAGAAGAGAAGGTCCACTGAACATTTTGGGATTCCTGCGTGCACCAAATTTGATGGCAGTATACTATACTTTCAAGGAAAATGGTATTAGTTTCTGGTGCTTATACTTACCACACAGTCGCTTGCACTGCCCACCTATCAAACCATGTCAATGTAAGAGTTGTACTGTGGTCATGAACTGTCTCGTACATCTCCTTCACACAGAAGCATTACATTCTGGTATGCATGTAAAAATCTGTTAGCCAGGCGGAGGACGTTTTAAGAGGCCCATTTACTGTTAATGTATGTTCTACATGTTTTCCCTATTTCTGTGATTCAATCTACAGGGCATTCTTCATGTTGCTACTATTATCGTGCTCAAGGGAGAGAAACGTGGTAGGTGAAGGAATGTGTTTTGCCTTCCCACCACCTACTCGTGATTATTGAATCAAAACTAGATTGACATGGGAATTTTGTAGCATTGTGCATGCAGGATACTGAAGCTACTATTGGACATCTGCGTTGGTGGGAGCAGAGAGTTCTATGTTCTGGCATGCTTGGGAGTGACAACAATATCGACTATTGTGAAGTAGATACCGTCAAAATTGTCGAATACGGCCACCCTTTGTCGAGGAGAAAAGTAACCACGTCTGATACAGGTGGACGTCTTGCACAGTGTCATTATAAAGCAAAAAAAGACACAAGAAGGGAATGAAAAGTGGCCTTTTGTGCAGGTGATTGTCTTATATTGGTGATCTTTAGAGCATGTTTGGCTGTACTTGAAGGTGCAGAGCAGACTGGAAGCCACTGACGCGATTTCTTTGAGGATGGTCATGAGAAAAGGAGGCTTGTGGACTGTTGCTGGCTGGGATGTGTATTACAATTGATGATATTGAATGATATCCATACATGATATTCTGGTTGTGGATTTGTGATGAATGTTATCGACAACTTTACTAGATTAGATGATGTGACTTTTATGGTGCTGTTTTGTTGTGGGTGTTGTTTTTCCAACAACCTTTTCAATGATGTCAAAAGATGTGGGGATACAGGCAAAGTGATCCGTTATCAAACAGTGTTCATGTGCTTTGCCGTCTACGAGTTCAGAGCCTATTGTTGTATACCCTACCCTGACTCCTACCACAGTCTAGCTTGCAAAAAGTAATTTACAACCTAAAATTTAATGACCACAGAGTTGTTGAACCCCATCAGCACTTTTTTTTTTATTGTGGTGGAGTGATGTTGGAAATGGTTGTGAAACTTCTGTTTTCATAAAAAGTTAAACGTGGGTACTAACTCTCACAAAATGTGGTGCGTGATGTACAAGTTAAATCTCTGTACTGCTCATTGATTGCCCGAAGTGATGGAAGTCCCCCTGGTTTGTCAGATACTGCCCAATATCTTCATTGTCGCTCTTAGTTATAATATATATCTCACAACACGAACTTACATATATATATATATATTTATATGAGAATGTATTGCATTAAATACCTTGTTGATGTGTATATAAAGGAGAATTTCCATCTAATTCGCCATCTGTTGCACCACTTACTTCTACCACGAAGTCAAGAGACTGGGCCTTAGTTTTTCTCATGAGCAATCCAGCAGTGTTACAACTCACAGTTTGAATAGTTATTCCTGTGCTGTTTCTTTTTTCAGCTCTTACATACAATTATTTTTACCTCTCCATCACCCCATCCCTTTCCATTCTACTTACACGGTGAAACCATCTGAAAAGTACTAACTACTGGGGAAAATATTTAGGATAGATTAGATGGAGTGTGACATGTTTATAGTGTGTATTTTGTTGGCCAGCTATGTGGGCAGTGAGGTCAATATAGGGTTTCAGAAACATATCTTGTTTACTTCATTGTAGACACGTGCCTGTTTTATGTTGCTATTTACTGGGGGGGGGACGAGGGATTGAGAATTGAGAGAGATGGAGAGAATTTAGGGCAAAAAACTCGTAGCCCTTGTGAACGGGGGGGGGGGGGGTATTTTTTAAAC
>NW_004797318.1:710362-714632 GCF_000002075.1 Aplysia californica | reverse complement strand
GTTGGGGGGTTAGTTTTTTTTTTAAAGGAGGGGGGTGTATAACGTCACTGGGAACAAAATGTTGCTTCATGGTGACCCCTGGTGTACGCATTAAGTCATGTAAGTTTTAACAGGGCTAAAGTTTAACTTTTACCTCATTCCTTTTCTCCTTAACATTATGAATGAAGGATTTTCAGATCTGAAAATTGTCGCCTGTGGTGGCAGAAGATCTTCAATGTTGTTGGATTAACAGATTTATTTTTGTTTGTTCTTGTAAATGTTGTAAATAATTTACTAGTTGAGTCCAGGTAGCTCATGTCTGTTGTCTCATGTGTTGTTGGGGGTGCAAAGCATTGTGTTGAATCCTCCTTGTTAACTGACAGTATCGATCTGTATATATACATGATACTGAAGAGAAGCATTCAGAGAAAGAATGATCAAAATATTGATGATGATATAGTGGGGTCAGCTTGAATGGAAATCATCTGCAAGAACATCTGATTTTCTTCTGTTTAGCTGTGTTTTCGGTATTGAGTGAATCCTTTAGTTAGTTTTAGTAGATGTTTTACGGCGCTCACAACTGCATAAGGTCATAAAAAAATGAGCGCCATGTGAATCCTTTAAGCAGCAAAGAAAAAAATTCGGGGGTTTTATTTTCTTTCCTTGAACAACAGTTCAGATTGACTGTGTTCGATTGAAGCGGACCCCACTGTACATAGATATTTATTTTTGGGCATACTGTGACTATGCTGGTGTCTGGATCTCGTTTTATGTGAGCAGAATACAAGGGCACTTAATCTTTTCTTCTTTGGTTTCTACTTTATAAAGCACACTTTTTGTTGCGATATTGAATTTTAAAGCTTTCTTTTATTCTTAAAAGGTTAGTCAAAAAGCAATCAGATTGTGAAGTTTTTTAGATACCGTGCGCAAATATTATCAATATTATTAACTTTTAAAATGACAAATGGAACATACTGACTATCTCATTCTATTGTTTAAGAATGATATTACATATTTAAGAGTTATATTTGTACTGGAAAAGAATCTTACAAAATTTATCTTGTTCTTACAGTCGTAGAGTTAACAAAAGGGCAGCAATGATTATACAACCCTGTTGGTTTTGATAGAATACAGACTGTATGGCATCTACACAGAAGATACAGATCAACAATTTTATTGACTTTCTCTCCATTTCACAGTGGAAAAACCTGTATTTTCATATTCATACCTCAATGACTTGTGGAAGAAATGAAAAAAAAAAAGAACCAAGAAAGACATGCTCAAATCTAGGCCACTAGATGATTGAGATGCTCACTTTTTTTCTTTCTTTCCCCATTTTTTACAATGTTCAATTAAGTCTGAGCTCATCATATGTCACTCAGTTTCGGGTTGCAGTACTGGGTGTAAAACATTGTTAGTATTTTACATCTAGTATCTGTAATGAGACTTGCACTTTTTTTCAGTCTTCTTCTCCTTTTATTTTTCAAAGTTACTCATTCTGTTTCTCTCTGGCTCTTCTCACCTCCCCCACCCTTCTATTTCCCTCTCTCTTTCTCTTTCCCTCTCTCTTTCTCTCTCTCTCTCTCTCTCTCTCTCTCTGATATTTATGCAAGACTTGCATGCTATTCTGTTGTTGTTTTTAAAAGCATTTCATTGTTTTGAGCACTTTTTCCCAATGACGTTTGTTGGAGTTTTGCATCCAGTTATCGATATGCCTGTTGATCTGTAAAAATATTGTTCATTATCATAATGTTGACCTCCTGAAGTTGAACTTTCTCACCTCAAGATAATCAACATGTTCAGTAATATGTTGCATTTTATTGTTACTGTTCCCTATTTGAGTGTTGATTCAGTTTATTTTGAACCAAATGTTCTTTAATTCGTGGTATTTTATTGTTAATATCCGTTACTTAAATGTTGATTCTGTTCATTTTTTAACCAAATAGTTATTGTTGTGAATGTACATTACATTTTATTTTGTTTTTGTTTCGTTATGGTTTCTTTTAAACTTGAAATTGGAAAGAAGAAGAAAGCCAAAGGATTCCAGGCTCATTTGGATTGGATGTCAACTCTCCGCTTTTTATAGCTATATGTGTATAACGTATTTACTTAGCTCTTTTGACTGTAGTAGGTTATTGCAGGGGAGGGAGGGTGGGGAATGGGGTGGGGGGTTGGAGGGAGGCTATTTGAGAGAGATGCTTTTAATATATTTTTGGTCTGTCATATACTATGAGAACAGAAACCTTAAACGTGGTGCCCATTGGCACGATCAGTTCGGTTCGGTTCAGTTTGCTATCCAGGTTGAGGGTGAAAAGCGGCTATCGTGGCACAAACCGATCGCCCGACTCTCGCCTCAAAAACAAATGTGTTTGTTTTCAGGCAACGAGTCTGGCGATTGGTTTGCTGATTCCCGAATGAGCCCTCAGTATTTCTGAATTTAATGTGGAACAAAAGTAGGGCTTTCTTTTTTCTTTTCAGCTGACAAATCCGACCTAAATGAGCCTGAAGTCAAATCAAAGTATGTGTCTTCCCATGAGTGTTTCGCTTGTGCGGTGCGGACATGCTCAACTAAAGTTACGTTGTCTAGACCTGTACTGCAGTAGAGGAGGCGGAGTGTGGTCTGTATGTTGGGAAAACAGATAATAAGTTTTATAGGTGATTGTTATTTCCAGGTTCGTCTTTTGGCCTTCACCTTGTTTATTAACGTTCAATTAGACTCTATACAGGTCATTTTGAAAACAGCACTTTTGGTTTTTGGATAAGGTACCGGACTGAGAAAAGGCAGGAAAGTTGAAGGCATCCCACAAGATTGAGATTCTTATACTATCACTGTGTATAGTGTCCAGTTTTGGAACCATTTGGCGACCTCAGTGTTTTCTTGTCCTTTCTCCATTTTGTATTTTTGTTTTAGTAAGTGTTTTACGCGCGGCACTTGCAACGCAATAAGGTCGTATAAGTGCAGAATCTCCTTTTTTAATAACAGTGAAAACAGTTCATAACAAAGAGTGAGCTTAAGAAAAGTCATATTTTCAATGTTTAAAAAATGGAGATAGGACAAGAAAGCACTGAGGTCGCGATTTCTGCCACAAGAGTACACCTTGTTTTCTTAGTTTGAACTAAGTTTTTAAGGGGAGCTGTTCCAGCATCGGAGGTTTTTGTGCGTTTAGTCTTATGTGTTAGCATGTTACTATACTTCTAACATTCCAGGTTTCTGGGACATTTGGTAGCTGTCTCTGAAGGCCACATCACTTACGAATTGACAACGGACTGTATGTTTAGGTTTGTCTTGTCTAGATCTAATTATACACTGTTGATATTGTCCAAGATGGCCACCCATTGTCGAGTTGAAAAGTGGTTGTCTTAGATAGGTGGTACTCTTTGACAATGTCGTTATAATATTTTTTTAAAAACACCTTTGTAAAGTGGGAAGTGGTCGTTTGTACAGGAGATGGTCATGGACAAGTGGCCATTGCAGGCATTAGGGTAGGTTTGACTGTATATATATATATTTGTCACCTAATAGTAGGCACAAATAGGTCACGTAAAAGGCTATGCAGGGCGGGGGGGTTAGAGTAAATAAGAAGGAAAGAAGACAATGATGCTACATTAAAGAAATATTACACATTCATAATGTATGTTCATAAGTGTTGCCCCAACTTGAGAGAAATAGCACCTTATAGTACGCAAAGGAAATATCACGCAGTCATATATCTCATGTTCATAAGTGTTATTCCAAATTGAGAAAATAGCACCTTTTAATACACAAAGGAAATATTCATCTCATTTTCATAAGTGTTATTCCAAATTGAGAGAAATAGCACCTTTTAATACACAAAGGAAATATTACACATTCATCTCATTTTCATAAGTGTTATTCCAACTTGAGAGAGAGATAGATCTAGCTTCTTCTGTTGGTGGCTAAAGGGTCCATTTATTTGTTAACAGCTTACCCACTTGCGGGGAAAAGTGGGTGGGGAAGAGGGGGTGGGGGAGTTATAGGGATCTCATTCAAAAGCTTACAATGACTGCCATCAGAACTATTATGTATTTTTCTGTGTATTTGTGTTAGAATTTATTATTCTTTGCTGGTAGGCCTATTTGTTTGTTCTCTGTTTTGTTTGTAAAAGTATATAACGTAATCTGTTTGTTTCCGCCTCATTGAGTTTTTTAAAACTTTTTTGTTATCTTTTCACAGTAGTGCAGTTTAATTTTTTTACTGTTGTAGCCTGTTCTTTGGTCTCTTATTTGTTTGCTGCCTGAATCATGACTTACGAGCAGTGAATCTTTAATA
>NW_004797318.1:708193-709565 GCF_000002075.1 Aplysia californica | reverse complement strand
AGAGAGAGAGAGAGAGAGTAATGGTGGGACGTGAAATCTTTTTCAATAAATTTGAAACATCGAGCCATGATAAGTGCCCTCGAATTGACTGTGTTGTGTGGGTATGCGTATGCATAGCTTGCTAGGTCCGTTGTTCTTTTGGTTGCTCATACGCATATAGTTATATATAGATTTATGATTTTTAGCAAACATCAGTGAGTGATTGGAAGGCCCCTACTCATAGGTCCTACTTCTTTTCTTTTGCTCTGTTGATTCTGTCTGTCTTACTGATTCCTTTTTTCCCTTTCTCTAAATGAGGATTTAACTTTTGACGTTCTTCCTTTTGCTCAAACTCAAACAAGCAAAGCAAAAAGTCTGGTCGGAATTGGAGGGGGGCGGGGGTATCTTTTGCTCGATCTCGAAGCAAAATTAGTTGATATTATATCTAGTTTTATTGTGTCACACCAGGGCTTGAAGTAGACGCCCCATAGCTCTTCTAGCAGGTCTGTTCTGAGTCATTGTGTTATACACTCGGCCAACACATTTTTCACAGGCTCTGTTATACTTATGTGGGTGGTTGGTGGGTGATCGAGCCTCCTTTCCATCTTGCTCTTTTACCGATTAATACTATTATATTCATTTGACTGCGAAAACAATGTTTAGTGTTCATTGACTAAAAAAATAAATGGAAAACTTAAACAAATCAATACTGTACTGAGATAGTTAAAACAGCTCTTTCTTTATTCCCTGTTTGCTCTCCCACTTCTCTTACTTTTAATAATGTAGAAAGTCCTCTTAGTAAGATTATTCAATTTCAGCTTATTACATAGACCTTTCCTTAGTTCGATCTCTAGACCCGATGGATTTGAATCACTATCCTTAGATACAACTTCCAGTGTTGCAAGATCAGCTTAAGTGGACGAAATTTGCATATATTGCATATTATATTGTAGTATATATATGAACTGGTTGTCACTTAATTCTATTTGTCATCTCTATGGTCTTTTTTTTAAATTTCAGAATTTGAGATGATAAGGGAGTTGGATGTCTTATATTTAATTAATAATTGATGTATTTCAATATTCTATAAAGAGTTTATTTCGTACCAGGACTTGTTACAAAGCTATTATTTTCCCCAAGGGTCGTATGTAGGCCTACACTGTGACGAAAGTAAAGGAGAGCTGATGTCAGCTGTAGACTTAATATTATGTTGCTGGTTTTGAAATGTGAACCTCGTATACAATTTTATACGCAGTGTTTTTTTTTATCACATTGTCGTGTCGTTACTGAGAGATCGAGGAAGAAATAATATGTGACATCTGTGCAAGAGAGGGCAGCGTGTTGTTCGCTGGATTTCTTCTTTTCTTCTTTTCTTTTGGGGGGTTTTTTTTTT
>NW_004797318.1:704387-705465 GCF_000002075.1 Aplysia californica | reverse complement strand
ATTGAGCATCTTTTAGGAAATGGAAATGCGCAGTATAAATGCTATTTATTATTATTATTATTATTATTAGTGTCATTCAGCTGTTGCCCAAATCAATTTCTGATGGTTTCCATTTGAATTAAGACATCAGTAGATCTAGTAGGGGCATCTTACAATATTATAGCTTCGTTCTGGTTCGTTATTTCTTTCCAAGTTTTTTTATTTTTTTAAAAAGGAAATAAACCCGAGAACCCAATTCACCGTTCTGATTTGTACATTCCCTTTTTCTTTTATTCCCAAAACTTCAAATATATGACTTAAATGCTTGTGGAATTAATGGCATTCACAATGTTTGATTCGTACGTCTGAATCTGTACCAAGACAAAAAGGGGGCTGCGCTGTAAAGGTAAACTCAAGAGTGACAAATGCCCTGTTACTTGGTATTGTTCGATGTACACACGGTGCATTAAAATCAGTTTGGCGCCCCTTCCAACTCAAATCAATTAATTGTGAATTGGAACTAAAAATTCCTAGCTTTCTCCAACTACCTTGTACGTGCGATATATAAACTAGCCAACTACAAGAACAAACGACCTATTTAGGTCGGGTTCGAACCCTTACTGTTCGCACCATGAACAATTCCTTCTTGTCAGACCAAACAACACGCGAGCTGGCTTATATAAGCACGCCACTTACTGAAATCCACGACTGGCAATCTGTCTGACAGATGGTGAACAAAGCAATCTAATCCTACGTAACACAAATCTCCTTCCGGTCTTGACCTTTTCGTAGCGAAAAATTATCGATATCCAGAAGTTAATTACCTTTAGTTGTTTCTCTAATGTAATCGTCCTTCACAAAGGCAGCCCACGGGAGATAATCCTCTTGCCGTCAGCTGGGGGCAAGGAGCAAGGGGAAAGCACTCCAAGAAAGATCAGAAGTAAATCTGAAATAATCTGACAAACTGGAACGACTTGGTGCATTCTGGGCAACGGTGCCTACTTTTGGCGCCACCATGCTTCTTTTTGCAAAACAAGTCTAGAGAACTTAATTAAGTAAGAACACATAATTACCTTTAACGAAACTGCATCCCTCCCCC
>NW_004797318.1:702949-704256 GCF_000002075.1 Aplysia californica | reverse complement strand
CCCCCCAAAAAACCCATGCTTGTCTTCGAAAAAATAATTTATTAACTAATTCAAAGTCATGTTACCGCTGAATGACGAGCTAATCTTAAGTTATAGACCCTATTTCAGAATTTTGAATGAAAAATGGCCACACTACGCAATCCTCATGATGCAGAAGCATTGTCATTTAGTAGTCTACTGATTTACGCCGGGCTCAGCTCAATCGGGTTAGTTGGGAGGTGGGATCTTCGATCAGCTGTCGTTACATTCAGGCCGTGAAAATCCCTTGAACAATATTATGGGAGTTTGAACCGAGGTCGCCTGAATAAGTGACCAGCGAGATACCAGGCGAGCTAATGACGCTTCAGTAGATAGATAAACACATTTTCACACCCCCCCTGAATTTCCCCAGCAAATTCAATACTAAAGCTTTCAACTGTATTAATGCCTCACCAGAGATTCGATAACTTCGTTTCAAGAGTCATTAAGGAGGTGTTGTGCACAAGGGAGTCAACTCCGAAATGTTCTAAAACCTGATTTCTTTTTTTTTTTTTTTTTTTACAATGTTATGAAGAAAGATCAAATACACAATCCCTCTAAAAAGTCGGTCATCAAATTCCTTTTAAAAGTACTATTCTTTTTTAATTTACATCTGAGTTGAAATTTAAAACAATAGTTTTTATCATCTCCTGTAAAACAAACTTCCAAGGAAATAGCCCATCATTGTCAAACACCATCGACTAGAATTTGGAAGCAGGCTGCTCTGCGATCGTCCATTGGACACTGGACCAAAATGTCAAGTTTTGTCTCGAATCTGAGTAGACAGTGATTAAAATACCCGTCATTCATTCGGAAACATTCTTCATACCTACCCATTCCTTTGTCGTCGAGATTACAAGCCTTTCTTCGCCTGTAGGTGTTAAAACGCTAATTGGATATCTTTTTTCCGCATTAAATTAAATGCATTAAAGGATTGTCCCAACTTATGCCAGGACCATCCTCCCCTTCCCTCCATCTTGACAGAATTAACAACGCAGTACCTTCCATGACAAGTAATTAATAGGGATAAATATTATTAATCGACCTGCTCAAAGTGCATGACACTTGAATCTTGCCCTTGAGCTACCCCCCACCTAACAGAAGTAACCAGCAAAGCCTAGGCATTTCGCTGCTGACCCTAATCCCACTTGAACCGTGGTATCAAATTATGTCAAATAAGCCCTCTCATAACAATGTAAGCTGGCTAAACGTGTCAGAATTGGCATCAACACCCACGTCTAAATGGTTTCCCATCGCCTGCAGGCAATATGTCACATTTGGGGGGGGGG
>NW_004797318.1:698856-702075 GCF_000002075.1 Aplysia californica | reverse complement strand
AGCAGCAGCAGCAGTAGTAGTAGTAGTAGTAGTAGTAGTAGTAGTAGTAGTAGTAGTAGTAGTAGTAGTAGGCCGTCACCATTGTCGATAGCGTTCTTGCTGTATTGGTCTGCATTAAACGTCTGTGAAAGTGGTGCATATTGATAATTAGGCCAAACCAATCCACAAAGTGAGTGCCAGTTGTAGAGAATGCTAGGACATGGTCGCTATCTATTGCGTTACTGTGTTTCTCTTCAAGCTTTAGGTGTTGCAAAACCCTTCCCTGCAATGCAATCCCTTTTCCTTTCTCTTAAAACTAACCTTGACTTTCCCCTTCCAAAGCCTGCATACCGGCGTCTGCGGTGTAGCGATTAGGCGCTGTGCTGTTGTACACAGGAGACTGGAGTTCGATTTCCGAGGAGGGAACAGAACATTGTTATCGAGAATCTGGGTCTCTCCGCTGGGATATAATTTTATCCATCTCAGCCCGAGTTGACCCTGACAGGCAGGATCGGAAACCCGCCTTCTAGATAGTTTAAATTGTGTGGATGAGGGCATAAACTCACTTAGATAAATTAAGAAAAAGTCTGCACTCCTCTACCAGCTGTTACTGGGGTCTGCTGTTTATATCTGTAAAGCTTAAGTTAATAATGTATGCATTATCTAACATTTGGTACTCACTGCCACTCGGATTTATCTGGCTGAGTCGGGGCCAGCCACTCCAGACTTTCTTTCGCTTTCATAAATGGGGCAAAAACTTACCATTTTGGCACAATACGATTAATTTGAACTAAATTCGATCTTGACATTGAAAATAAAACACGCTTCTTTTTCAAGGTCGGAAGTCGAATCAGTCGTATTGTCCCCGAATGGTAAATTTCTCCCTCTGCAAGAAGTAAAAATCTTGCTGACCCCGACTCAAATCAAATAAATCCGATTGGTTGAGTGCACTGGGTATTAATAGAGGATGACGTATTTCTTGATCCTCCCATTCTCTAGTTCTCCAGCACTATAACATACATACGTGAGTCTCTCATTGGTTAAATTTGTCTACCCCAACCCATTTCAAGTGTACGCCATTAGTTGAGATTTATGCCCGCCATTTACATAGGTCTTTCTATATCTAGAAACTGAAAACTCGTAGGGTACATCCGGTTTTCTCTCACAAAACAAACAGGCTTTATCCCGTATTTGGATACGGGGTAATTAAAAACTGGTACCGGCTCAGAAATAACCCCACTAGCGACATTGGTTGTAGACGTCAAACGAAATGTCATTAACATAATAATGCGATTATAATATTATGCACCTCGAGAATGACTTAACACGACAGACAGGGCTAATTTGCGTCGGTGCACCCGTGTTCGTCCCACATCTTCGTTTCAACACCCGTTTTCGTCCCACTTTTCTCAGCCATCATTGTGCTCGTTTTCGTAACAAATTTGCAATATATTGTAACCGATTATCATTCGATACCTACACATTCGACATCTCTCTCTCTCTCTCTCTCTCTCTCTCTCTCTCTCTCTCTCTCTCTCTCTCTCTCTCTCTCTCTCTCTCTCTCTCTCTCTCTCTCTCTCTCTCTCTCTCTCTTCTGAATTACAAGTCGCATGGCACACGGCACGTGTTTCCAGAGGCATGTTTCACCTAACAATTACCCATGGCTCGTGAATTATTTGTTTGGGCCGGATCTGTTTTTTTTTGTAAGAGGAATCTACGAACTCAAATGAAGTTTGGGTTTATTTCACAAACACACACAAAAGACTCCTTAGGTGCTGTTTGTTGGAAAATATCAGCCTATCTATCCATGAGATAGTGACAGTGAATGTAAAAAATGTATAACGTTTTACCTTGTATTTATAACAGATTTTTAACAAGAATTTTATAATGAGCATTTTTATCGAACCTATTGTATCATTGATATATTCTTTAACAAAAGTTTTCATCCTGCACGAAATCCAGCTTCCACACCTCCCTGTTGATGTGATTATAAGCAATGAATTTTCTCCGCGTATCACAAAACCATGTTGGACTCGAAGTGGAAATTGCAGTTATCTATAAGTAATCGATCAAGGTGGGACAAAAACGGGTACGAAGGCAATAAAAAATGAAAATTGCGGGATGAAAACGAGGTTCTCCCATGTGTGTGTGTATGTGTGTGTGTGTGTGTGTGTGTGTGTGTGTGTGTGTGTGTGTGTGTGTGTGTGTGTGTGTGTGTGAGTGTGAATTTACATTCTATCCAAAAGGAAAACAGCACGACAATATATTGAAAATCATGAGTAATTAAATACTTATATTGATTTTTACACATTGGTAACATTCAGGTAGACGAAGCATATTGGTGAACTCTTGTTTTTTTAAAATTTCCAGCAGGCAATGTTTCAGTTAATACAGACGGTAATATTTGTGCAGTGTTGTAGGTATACCTTTAATTTTAAGCCATGTCAAGATAAATCAAGTGTCAGAAAACGTCGGTTGCTGTAAGCGCAATTTAAGAAAGAGAAAGATGATACAGACTCTGTTGGCCTCATCTTGTGAGCTTCCAAGTGTTGAATAACGTGTAGGACTATGTGAATACCACCCGCGGCCCAGCTCAAGTCTGACTCGTAAATTTATAATGTTATATCTCTGTTTCATATTAGGTTTCGAACTCAGACAATCAAATCTGCTCTAACAGCCAAAAGTGCGTCATAAATACTTGGACAAACAACCACCATTCCGACTTCTGCGCCCCTTCCAACTTTTGCGTTTTAAAAATTCTATTGTAATGATACCATCCAAGGTGACCAGGTGTCTAAAAGGACTCCTTGTCTCCTCGACAATGGGTGGTCGTCGTGAACAGGTTTGACAGTATTTCCTCCTTTCATTTTCCTACTTTACATACAGGAAAAGTCTTCTGGAACTCTACCATTCCAAGCGACTTCATAGTTGCTTCAGCTATGACAGTGCATTGGAAATTCCTGGTCTTTCTACAATATTACCAAGGCACTGGTGATCTTGTCTCGTCATGTTATTTGTACTTTCCGAGAATCTTTTCGAAGAGTTTCACTACGTGAAACTGTCCCCCTTTTTTTCATTTATGTTCCGGGTCTTGCATGCATTCAGTCGGTCGTGCGTTCCTGGAATCAGTCGGTAATACTTGTTTTATTTATTTATTTATTTATTTATTTATTTATTTACAGTTTTGTCAGGGCGGTAGACATAGAGGAAGTACATTGCCTAAGTAGGCCTAATACTTTC
>NW_004797318.1:694367-697140 GCF_000002075.1 Aplysia californica | reverse complement strand
GATAATGATAATGATAATGATAATAATAATAATAGCGATCTTTGACCTAACTTCGACGAAGTGGGACAGTATGTACATAATGTAATCCTTTTACGCTGAATGCACCGCAGGAGGTCTTTGTCTTTACCACAAATGAAAATCATGTAAAAGGTTGGACGCCGTGTGTGCATTATAACGGAAAAGGAAATGCGCGATTTGAGTCACGTTTCAGTTCACATAAAGGTTAAGGTCACTCTATAAGTGGTTGGCGGGTGCTCTGGTATGGTCTGGTTGCTTCTTCTTTCCTATCAAACATCTATTGTCCTTATCTCTCCTCCTTCTTTTCTCTGTAAGTTACTCTCTTGTAACACTTATCTTCGGCGTTTAATGAGCTGGTTGTGTTGCAAGTGACGTAAACTTTTTACTTAAACTAAAACTAAAAACTAGCTGTCAGCCGACTTATCACTTATCACTTGTAGTTTTCATTATTGGTCTTTTGTGTGTAAGAGTAAAAAAAAGGTAGCGCATGAGGAAGAAAAAAAGGAGGAAAAAAGGAGGAAAAAAAGGCTGGTGACAATTCAAAAGGTAGTTGCTATAGTTTTGTTGTTGTTATTTTTTGGTAAGTGTTTTACGGCGCCCACAACTGCATAAGAGACACACCTAACATTTTCAGTTAGTGGGAAATTTTGAATTTTGCCCGGGTGGTGGCCGAAGCCTACTCTTATCGATTTTGGATCACTTGGGGATCTTAAACATGAGCAACTTGCACACGGGCCCTCCGATATTTTTCGCCCTTGTCCGAGAAGGCTAGGTGTAGATCTTTCCTACCAGAAGATAATCAGGGGTGTGGCTGAAAGACAGCAGTAAGAAGGAGCCAAGGAGAAGCAGTGGAAAGGCTGCAGAAAGAGTCAGAAGCCCAGAGGAGGGGGAAAAGGAGGTGAGGGGAGGGGGCAGAAAGTGGAGACAAAAGCAGACGACAGAATAATATTTCTAAAGAGCAGGAAAGAAAGTGAGAGGACACAATTTTAGAGAGCAAAATTTTTCCGTCGCTACCCAGATTCGAACTCGGGACCTTTGAATGAGAGGCGAACACCTTAACCTCTAAGGCCACGAAAGCCCCCTTGCTACAGTTTGACAGTTCTAAAAACATCAAAGCCCAAATAGTAACTATTGAGTGCTACGTTGGATGAGTGAGCTTTTAGACATCAGGTTCTCTTGTTCTTCATCCCAGGGGTAATAGTAATATATAATACCCCAACTCGGTGACATAGAGATGATGACAACGACAACGACAACCACGACCACGACCACGACGATGACGACCATGATGATGATGATGATGATGATGATGATGATGATGATGATGATGATGATGATGATGATGATGATGATGATGATGATGATGATGATTCCAACCGCACGCAGCAACCGTAAATGCAGAAACCTTACATACTGTATGATACAACATAACCACGTCATTAAATAGCAAACAGGCTGCTTCCTTTCCTTACTGATCTTAGTTGTGTCGTTAGGGGTTGTGAAACATTACAGTTACAATTACCCATTTTGGCAAGTGTCAATATTTGCAACAGTCTTTCTTTTAGCAAATGCAAACTGTCCTTTAGGAAAAACAAAGACAACATGTTTAAATCTCGATACAGTTGAGGAAACCCTGCCGAAGCGTGCTGTTTCAAAGGACTTGAATACAATACAGCTTTGTCAGAAAAGTTATCTTTTTTTTTTCTTGCTCTAGAAATTACAACCAGGTAAAACATGATGGTTATTATCTCCTTATAATACAGTTCTAAAAACAGCACATTCTTTGTCTCGCTGTCACGAACACAGATTTAGGTTCTTATTTCTTCTTTCGTTACTTCTATGATTTGATCCTTCTAGGTTAGCTTTTATTCCGTAGTCAGTCAGCTGAGTAGAAAACTATAATACACTTTTTTAAATTCTCGTTAACGAACCGACGATTTTGGTATAACAGTGAGACTCTTCAGCTTTGCACTCAAAAGATGTGAGTTCGATTCTCAGATGGGGAAGTCAACTATTAAATGAAGTATTTCATCGAGTGTCTCCGTGTTCCTCTGGGGTGCCGTGTTCCGCCCAGGCTGGGAAAAAGCAGCCAGCCCCCTAAATGATCTGTAATTGTATCGAGAGGGGCGTAAAATGCAATATTGTGGTATAAACAACGAATTGCATGGGTTATGGTGGTAGACTATAATTGATCCTATTAGTGAAATTGCTAGCTGTAATCTCTCATTGTAACCCACGATTACAACTTGGCTATTTTCCCTCTTATGCAAAATCATGATCTACAGCCATAACTCATGTAATAAACTATTTTTTATATTTTTTAAATATTCAATCGATCTTGTTAACGGACATGAGCAATGTGAACCTGATCTGAGCGTTTATTGCTCTGTAAGGTTTTCATCTACTCTACATGAGTCCTCTTTTGTCTTTCCCGTCAGGGTGTTTGTCACTATTTGTAGGTGTCAAAGGTTCAATAAAAATGGTTAGATAATACAGCAGTGCCTAATGGCAAGAAAGAACGAAGACGCGGGAGGTAAAGAGAAACGCTTATTCAAGCTGGGGGACGAGGCATAAATTGTTCCTGATCTATGACATTGCGTGATCTGTCTCTGTGATATTTTACCACGAATGAGTGATTTTATTAAAGACAGGCTATTAAGTTGTCAAGCCTGAATTGTCCTGAATGTTTGGATAAAGAGAGAGAGAGAAAGAGAGAGAGAGAG
This sequence comes from Aplysia californica, assembly GCF_000002075.1. Taxonomy (NCBI): domain Eukaryota; kingdom Metazoa; phylum Mollusca; class Gastropoda; order Aplysiida; family Aplysiidae; genus Aplysia; species Aplysia californica. The sequence continues at coordinate 694,399 of NW_004797318.1, read as the reverse complement.
AGAGAGAGAGAGAGAGAGAGAGACATACATGT
>NW_004797318.1:689339-694253 GCF_000002075.1 Aplysia californica | reverse complement strand
CTTACGTATGACTCTCTCTCTCTCTCTCTTTCTCTCTTCCCTCTTTCTTTCTTTCCTTTCTCTCTCTCTCTCTCTCTCTCTCTCTCTCTCTCTCTCTCTCTCTCTTTCTCAGGCTCTCTCTATGCATGTTCGTTTGTGTTTGTTCGTATGTGCGGTGTGTGTTCGTGCGTGTGTATTTGTATTTATGTGTGTGCTTGTGTGTATGCGTGTCGTGTGTGTGTGTGTGTTTGTGTGTGTGTGTATGTGTGTGTGTGTGTGTGTGGGTGTGTGTGTGTCTGTGTGTGAGTGATTTGGTAAGGTGAAGAGGGGTGGGGTAATCACTTCCAACAACCCATACTCTATAAAATTCAGTATCAGACCAGAGCCATGAGATTTGCTAGCTGACCTCATTACTGCTTCTCGATCACAAAAGCTGAGACGCATGGAAAAGTCACTTTAATGTGGCTTACATCTAAACTGCGATAACAAAATTGAGAAGTAGATCTACTCCCAGATCCTTACTCAAAGCAGTCAGCTTCACGGTTCCTTCTTCGTCGGCTAACATAGAATCTAGTCTACGTACTTCCTTTCAGTTAAGACCTCACGCTTAAATGACTCTCTTACAGCATACTACGTGTATAGCCAATAAATGCCTGGATTGTGTATACCTCGCTATTACTCCCTCTTTACTTCTTTTATCTGCTTATGCTCAACAATATGTAATGAATGGCTGCAGTGTTCAGAACGTAGTATTATTTCTTCTTTTTCTCTGTTTCTCTACTTAAGATCAATTTGCTGGGAGCAATGACTATGTATTTGTTCTAACCAGGCGAGAAAATCCGATGCACTTGGATTGCTTCTTCATCAGAAGCCTCGTGGGAGAGCTTTTTTTTTCTTCTTGGTGGAAACTGTGTGTTGAGAAAGCCATGCTTGGGTGATGATTGGCCTGTCAACCATGGCGTCGGTCTTGTAATCAGTGTAAAAACTTTTTATTATTATGGGCGTATTTGCTTTGCACTATTAAATATTTATAGTATTATGTCGGTCACATACCTCATCCTTTTTACAGACACTTACCACAAGAACTAACTTCTGAAGCGTCCCCCATAGGCCACATTATTTTCTGTCCAGACTATAACTTTTATAGACCAGCGAGCAAACATTTTCCCCTTTCTCCGCAGGCTAGTTAAAAGTATTTTTACGACTTCTGATCGCAGATATAGCCACTGGTAAATAAGATTTGTGGTCTCCCATGTGTAAGCGCAGAGTGGATCCCCCACCCCCCCATTTAAATTGATATTACAACAGATAACAATATTATGTGTCTAGACGCGGCGGAATCTAGAGCTCGTCAATTTTTGGCCAAATGGAGCTATTGGCATCACCTGTTCATTTGTCTTGTTCGTGGTGAAAGAAATATCCATCTACCTTGAATAGAAGTCGTGATGTTAGTGATTGAAGGTGGTGGGGGTACATTTACCTCCTTTAATTTTTTGTGCCTTTCATCCAGGTTTTTTTTTGGGGGGAGGGTTTATAAAATCCATAAATGCCATGTTTTTAAATGGACATAAAAGATGTCAAGCTTAAAATAAAAGAAATTCGATAAAAATTGCCCAACAGACGTAGAACTGTCTTCAAGAACAACACCTGTTTTATTATTACTAACTTATACATTGTACAAAATTCACCTTTAAATGTGACGTATCTGTTTCCATACGGCTTATATCCGAGAAGTTACTCATTTTGTCAGCACGCAAAAGAATGCAAATGAACGTACTCTGTTTACCAGTTAAAAACAGCAATGATGATCGTTCTATGAAAAGCCCCCAAATAAATAAAATAGGAAAAGTAGAAGTTTACCTCAGACGCAAGGGGAGAAAGGCATTTGGTAGGGAAGAGAACAGTCTTTTTGTCAGCTTCCTCGTGTCAGTTTACATGTCTTTCAGTCAGAATACCTACTTGCCTGTCCACTGCCTTGTCTTGCGCATCTGTTCATAAACTAATACTCATCAAGTGCCAGATCTGCAACAGGCATCGGCGACCACAGTTCGCCATTCATTCCTTTTCGCGAATGCTATCGAAAAGATATAAGAATAAACATTCTGATCTTTTCCAACTCACCCATCTTTTTAGACTGTCCAAATAAAGTGTCCTGGTCTACCCCTGCTTCGTTTGCCTTAACTTTTCCCACTGAGAGCTAGATGTTTAATAATAAAAACAACTACAATAATAATAATAATAATAATAATAATAATAATAATAATAATAATAATAATAATAATAATAATAATAATAATAAAAATAATAATAATAAAAATAAACAATAGTATATAACAAGCTCTCTTATAGCGCAAATCCATGCTCTACAGTCACGTAACTGTATTCATAACAAAATGCATTTGTCTGTCACTTCTCCATTTTGATATACTTATTATTCTTTACTTCAGCCAAGCAGTACTGGTGTTTTCAAGGTTATGCCTCCTCTGTAAACAAAGCAAGAATTCTTTCTGCGTCTCGCGATAGGCAGAGAAAATTATCGCAGGTAAATAATATTTCCTATTGCTAACAAACGTCTGCACCGGTGCCCTATTGTCCATTATCTCACCGCTCTAAAGCTATTACCTGAAACACGGCCAGGTGCAATTCTCCACGTCTTATGTCACCTTTGTGACAAGGTCAGAACTTACTACTACTACTACTGCTGCTACTACTACTACTACTACTACTACTACTACTACTACTACTACTACTACTACTCTAATATGATATAACAAAATAAGCACTTGTATAGCGCGTTCCCTTGCTCTTCAACTACTGATGTATTGTTATAACAACATGAAATGTGTCTGTTTTTCAGTTTTTCAAGTTATATTATACCTGTCATTCTTTTCCTCAAGCAAGCAGCACTGATGTTTTCGAGGTTATGCCTCCGCTGTAAACCCAGCAAGAATTCTTACTGCTTCTCGCGATAGGCAGAGAAAATTAGTTGTATTCATAACGAAACGTATTTGTCTGTCACCGTCTGTCACTTTTCCATTTTGATATACTTGTTATTCTTTACTTCAGCCAAGCAGTACTGGAGTTTTCGAGGTTATACCTCCTCTGTGAACAAAGCAAGAATTCTTACTGCGTCTCGCGATAGGCAGAGAAAATTATCGCAGGTAAATATTTCCTATTGCTAACAAACGTCTACACCGGTGCCCTATTGTCCATTATCTCACCGCTCTAAAGCTATTACCTGAAGCGCGGCCAGGTGCTATTCTCCACGTCCTATGTCACCTTTGAGACAAGGTCAGAATATCCACAAAGAAAGTTGTCTGAAGCCCGTACGTCAGATCCGTTTCGAGGGCAAGTCAAGCGGCACATGAACTACTAGCGGTTGACTGGCTTCGGTTCACACTGTAAAAAGCCCGCAGAGAATACGAAGGTGGATGTCGAGAGAGTTTTAGTCTTGGGTCTTGGCCTGAGAGGTCTTAGGTCTTGATCTGAGAGGAACGTACGCCAGAAGTTGTGCATTCTACGTTGGACTGCCTTGAGTTCTGGAATCGTTTTTCAATTAATTCTAAGCTGTAAGTTTATGATAGCTGTATTGATATAGATCATTGCACTTTAAAGGGGAATTCTTATTTATTGTTGTTGTTGTTGCTGTTGATTTTGTTGTTGCTGTTGTTGTTGTTGTTGTTGCTGTTGCTGTTGCTGTTGTTGTTGTTGCTGTTGCTGTTGCTGTTGCTGTTGTTGTTGCTGTTGCTGTTGCTGTTGCTGTTGATTTTGTTGTTGCTGTTGCTGTTGATTTTGTTGTTGCTGTTGTTGTTTCTGTTAATTTTGTTGCTGTTGCTGTCGATTTTGTTGTTGTTGTTGCTGTTGCTGTTTCTGTTGTTGTTGCTGTTGCGTTCTTAACTCTTTCAAGACGTAACTTATAATTTGGTGTGACAAGAAAAAGTATAGGTCCGGATGTCGGTCTAAAAGGGTTACAAGTGTGATACTAATCATTAGAGCAGGTTGTATTAGGGTCAGCTCGTTTAAGCAAACTGAGCCTTTCACGTAGCAAAGTGTACTTTGCACAGCGTGCTGATTTTGGAGGAAGCACGAACATTTGTTGTTGTTGTGATTTTTTGGGGGCGACAATAATAATTATGCTTTTCTTAATTTTAGTTGAATTTTTATTTGCAGATATACTTTGTGTAGAAAACTCTATATTATCTTTAAGGGGGGAGGGGGCTACACCTGAAGGCTATCTTGCTTATTAGAGGACCGATTTTTACCACATTTCACACATATAACAAACATAGTAAGGAGTCTTAAAATCCGCAATCAAAGTTGAGAAAAAAGTTTCGTTTCCATGGATACAGAGGCCATAGTGGCTTTTGTTGACATGTCTTACGTAATGAATACCGAACATACTGCTTCTGGAAATTGATCGTTTTTTTGCATGCGTGTTCACAAACATTAGATCTAAAAATGTGTCTGTTGTTTGTTTTCTTAAACGAATTAGAAAATTTTTATGAATTTTTTTCTGAGGTAGTATTGAAGTTAGCAAAAAATCCGTGAAAATCCACACTCTGGACACCACCAACAAAAATCTATTACATATATCAAAAATCCAACAGACTAATTTTTAGTATTACATCTTCTCTTCATTCAGTGAAATTTCATGAAGATTAGATGAAAAATGGAAGAGTTATTTTAAAAAGTATAGAGAAAAGTCGCGTTTTGAGGAAACGGCTGATAAAAAAAAATATATTGACTTTATGAGGAAATGGAGATGACAAACAGGCAAGGTGTGGAAAACAATGAGATTTTCTGGGGTTCTTATGAGATGAAATAGTTGAAGGTGAGGCTGAGGAAGCTTAAAATGCCTACAGCTCAAATTTCATAATTTTGAGCCGAATCGGAACTTTGGGGGTGTAGCCGGAACTTTGAGGGTGTAGCCCCCCC
>NW_004797318.1:683520-687625 GCF_000002075.1 Aplysia californica | reverse complement strand
TATTTTTATCATCGTTCGTCCTGATTATGGGTGGTTGGGGAGTGCTACTGGTTGGACCTCCTTTGATCATCATCAATGCCTTTCACCCCTCCAGGGTATAGGCCACATACAAGCTCCTTCCATTTATCTCTGTCCTGAGCCATCCTTTTACACCTGGCAGGGTATAGGCCACATACAAGCTCCTTCCATTTATCTCTGTCCTGTATCATCCTTCCTAGTTCGTTCTGTAGGTGTGTCCCTTCCAGGTCCTCTTTTACTTTCCCCCCCCCCCCCCCCAAAATAAAAATGGCAAAAACAAAAACAAACCCAAAACCCCCCACAACAACCCAGATATTTATAAGACAGGCTTAGCGCCGCTCACTGAAAAGTGGATCAATACTTTTGGACTGCGTTTTGACAGCAACAGCTACAATCCCCTCCCCCTAAAAAACCCAAAACAAAACAAAATAGAAAACGACACCCCCCCTCCCCCCACACACACAAAAAAATACAACAACAACAAAAACACCCGCAATGGAAACCCATTCAAGTTTGGTTGCTCAAGACTCTTGAACATTGAATTCAAGCCTATTGAAAAGATACAGGTCTCCCCAAAACTTTCCATATCAAACAACTCCCTCTTGAATTGCCCCTGCAGTTATAACTGAAGGTCTTACGTCCCTCCCCCACACCCCCCTCCATTGTCTTTTCTAGAGAGTGTCACCGCGCATTTACAATTTTGACAAGCCTAGCCACAGTCTCGTTGGCTGCAGCTTCAATATTTTTTGGCCAACTTGATAATTAGGCTGCTGATTGCCTGGAAATGGCAAGCCTCGGGTGAACCGTCGAAAAAGACATTTAAAGTCAAAAGTATTGTTTTTCAGCATCGTACACAATACCTTCTGTTTCAAGCATCGGCTAAAAGGCTGCATATGACCAAAGTTGGCCAGTACTAAATTATGTTTCGGAAGTATGAAACAATTTAATGTCGTGATAATGGTGAACGTAGAAAGGTGTAAAATGGAAATAAATCACATGTATTTAATCTTAAATGTAGGTGTTTTTTCGCCTCCATTGAAACAATTTTGATCATTTAGGAAGTGAACGTGAACCCTGGCTTTCAGGGCTAAGTAGAATACAACGTCCCAGCAGAACGACTGAAATACTCGATAAAAATTCTACCCCACACGGGAGTCGAACTGAAATCTTCTGCCTAGGACGGCAAAGCATCTAGTCACTAGACAGCAGACACTAGTCACGAATATTGTAAGTACACGAGAAAAAACAAAACAAAACAAAACAAAAACGATCACTTCCCATTTATTTTAGTCGTTTACGCAACGTACAAATCCGTCTTTCTTTTGGTGTTGTGTATAATGTTTAGATCTATTGTATTATATCAGCGCCGCAGACTTGGCGGTCTACGTTCTCTCGAGCTCTGCTGAGGTCAAGCGGCCAATTTCACAGTTGATGAATTCTTTTGTTTTACACATTGTTGATCGGTCACCAGTACGTGCAGTTCCGTGGGTTGAGAGAATGGCTAACGAAATAGACGATACGCCCACATCTAGATACCCACATTCCTCTTCGCTTACCGTCTATACCCCTCCCACACATACATACCCCCCCTCCCCACGCACACACGCATGCACGTACCCCGTCCCCCTCTCCCAAACACAAACACGCACACACACGCCCACGTATAAGCAAGCGCGTACACTGATAAAAAGCCCACGGAAACGTATGCTTATTCGGAAATTGATTGGCAAAAGCAGATGGTCATGAGCGATTCTTGTAAATGAACGTGAGTCGACATATTGTTGGGTTTGATGTATACTGCATCGAGACAAACAAACCCTAATTTAGAGATCAATTCACATACCGATGGCATGGATAATATTTGAATCTTGGATGTCCAAAATGATTAAAAGACAACACCATGGGGGACACTAACCGGCAGTCCACTCGTTACTTTAGCAAGCAAGCTACAATTTTTAATGTTGTTCCTTTTGTGCCCTTTACTAGCAGCAGCAGCAGCAGCAGCAATAGTAATACAAGTAGTAGTACAGTAGTAGTAGTAGTAGTAGTAGTAGTAGTAGTAGTAGTAGTAGTAGTAGTAGTTGCTGTTGTTGTTGTTGTTGTTGTTATTGTGTTGTTTATACAAATATATCTACCCCCCAAAAAAAATCATAGGTGAGTAAGAAAAGACGGAAAGCTTAGGAAAATCTGTCAAAAAATGGTAACCTTGTGGACATATTATATTCATAACAGAAATTTCATTAGACCTTTTGTCACAATAATATACCCTGGAAGGATCAGTTTTTGATTAGGATAAAAGTGAACGGATGTCTTCTTTGAAATCCTTCTTTTTCACAGTTGACAAAAGTGTCAATCTGAGACGGGCCTCCATAGCTACCCCCTTTGCTTTTTGTGATCCGTACAGGTGCCAACGCTAAAGGCTTTTATAGCCCAGGCACTGTAAGGGGCCTCTCTGGTATTTTGATAACGGTTCAGGTGGCAATAAATCCTAATGAAGTGGACTTACCTCAGTCTACCGTAGAGGAATCTAGCGAGTAATTTCGAGCAGATCAGGATATGGGTAAAGTACCGCTTTCATTATAATATTGTATCCAGCCTTGCCAGCCTTTTGTTCCTTGTTACGGCGAATTCCACGTCACATTGAGAGGGCTTGGAATATGAGCAGTCCCTTTTCGAGTGAAAAAGGGGTACAGCTTATTTGCTTAAACTTCTCCGCAGTAGGAATAAATGTCTTAACTACTGTACTGTACATTTTCTATGGACTTGTTGTTGTTGTTGCTGCTGTTGTTGTTGTTGCTGCTGCTGCTGTCGCTGTTGTTGTTGTTGCATAGCAAAGGAAGACTCTTTACTTTGGGCACAACGAATTTGCCACAACTTTCCCCACATACCGCAGGAACGAATGTCGTTACTGTTGTACCCAATCATCATTTCATCAACAACAACAAAAAAAAAGTCTGGTCTAGCAAAGTAAAGAAGAATCCTTAGCTTATTTATTGTGGCCGGCGTTTGAGTTTGAGGTTGCAATATTTTGTGTCTAGAAGGTCTGTTAATTTGTTCAATACTAAATACAAAAATGAAAACAAAATTAATGGTACCGTTTACGCAGTATTAGTTAGATTGTCTTAATTATAATTATATTAGTAATAATGATAATAATAATAATGATAATAATAATAATAATAATAATAATAATAATAATAATAATAATAATAATAATAATAATAATAATATTAGTACTACTGTTATTAATAGTATGATTATTGTTGTTCTTATCATTATCACTTTTATCATTACCAAAATCATCGTTTTTGTTGGGCATTGAAACATCAACCCTTACAAAGTTAAGTTATTTTTCTAAAGGAAAGTTTAAGCCAGCGACTGTTCGCGACCAACGAGCCAATGTGGGGCACTTTTAGATTCCATTCTAGTGGTTTTGGTAAATAGTAGAGATAGCCTTTCATGATATAATTTGGGAGCAGAAAAGGAGTGGTTTTTTTGTTGTTGTTGTTGTTGTTGTTGTTGTTGCTGCTGTTGTTGTTGTTGCTGCTGCTGCTGTCGCTGTTGTTGTTGATGTTGTTGTGGTTCTTGGGTTTGTTTTGGGCTTTTTTTCTTTTTGAGGGGGGGGGGGGGCGGTATATTCGTACAATGAATAATATGCTGATCCTAATGCTGACCAAAATCGAAAAGGATCGATTCTCTATGACTAATGGGAGAAAGGGAGAAGTGACCGTAAAAACGGTTTACACGCCCTGATAACATTCCAATCCCAAAGCAGTCCAGGCGGTAACAATTAGTTTTCTTTGTTCCCCATTACATGAGACGGTCTACGATTTCTAGATATAATATTTATTCTGAGGATCAGTGTGTCGTACTAGATATAAGGTTTGCGCTGTGGGAGTGTTTGTTCTGAGTCTCAGAGCGCCAAACTAGTTCTGACTGTTCCCCTTTTCGGTCTTTGAGCGACAGCGTAATGAATACCTTTACCGTAGGCTGAACAGAATAACCCCCCCCCCCTAAGATTCTAGTGTAACTGATTAGTACTTCAATGTGTGTGTGTGTGTGTGTGTGTGTGTGTGTGTGTGTGTGT
>NW_004797318.1:673077-683333 GCF_000002075.1 Aplysia californica | reverse complement strand
GAGAGAGAGAGAGAGGGAGTGAGAGAGATTTCAAGATGATTTTATTGATTCTAAAGGCCCTTGGTCCACATATTCGCACATAACAGAACATGACTGGGCAAATACATAAATCGGTGCTGCACATCTGATAAACAAATATAATGAGTGAGGGAACACTATAGGAGAAAAAATAAAAGAGAAAAAGAGAAGGAGAGAAAAAGAGAATGAGAGAGAAAGAGAGAGAGAGAAAGAGAGAGAAAGAGAGAGAGAGAAAGAGAGAGAAAGAGAGAGAGAGAGAGAGAGAGAGAGAGAGAGAGAGAGAGAGAGAGAGAGAGCAACAATTAATTTAGTTTGCGGGGTCGGAGGCAGGTGAGGGGTGTGGTGTGAGGTGGGAAGGGTAGGGGAGAGAATAACAATGGAACTCGAGGACGCAGTCACAGTAGCCGTGTAATAGTTATTGGTGTCCGCAGATATGTAAACAGTTGTCCAAGTCTGCAATCGTTTGACTTGCAGAAAATAGCCCCCCCCTGTGTCAATATACCAGGGCGTGAAAGTCCTAAAATAGCTCAGCTGACGACAATGTGACGTAACTGACATGTCCAGTAATGTGATCAGGGAAACAATCCCCCGTGCCAGTTTGAAATACGATCTGTGCCAGGCGTCTGCAGATTGTCGTTGCCCTAGAATTACAAAGTTCTATCTGCTCAGTATCTAGTTTTGAGAAAATAGACGTAGAAATTTTCGAGTTTCACTACTACATATGTCAAGCTTTTTCGAATGCAATTTTTTGAATATCTTGACAACGACTCCGAATAATCTTACAATTTTGATAGAGCAGAACTCAAAACGGCCAAAAAGTGTCAGATAGAAATGTGTAATTCTAAGGTAGCATTGCGCCAACTGCCAGCATGGTTGTGTAGTGACGTTTTTGTAACTGCAGACTTTAACCAGAGAGTTTACAATAATACTATTACTGTAAACCCTCTCTGCTTTAACATGCTGAAACTCAGAGAGAAACCCGCAAGCTGTGGCAAAAATTCACAGGTGGAGAAATGAAGCTCATTTAAAGTCTACAAACGTGGTAAATTCTTCTCTGCCAGAAATGGTCTCAATTACCGTAGCAGATGTTCCAAGTTGTTTTTAATATACATTTTGTTTCGTCTATTTCACTTTGGAAATAATATTCTCTGTGGATGCATTGGCCATCGTAACACATTGTCGGAAGAACTTTTGTTTTTATTTTTATAACTGCTGATACAAAAAAGTTGGAGCTGGCATGACGTTATCTCAGTTAGTAAAATGCTGGATTATAATGGAGATGGACTAGGTCGGATTCCCCAAAAGGGCCTTCTTGAAATTGTCTTGTCTAGGGAGTTTTCAAGGCTCTCTATTATTTTTGTTTGGTCCAATTTGAGATGGACCTTATATTCGGAGGACGACTGGCCCACCAAGAAAACCTTGAAGCTTCGAAAGCGGCCTTAACAACTTAAATTACCATAATTAATTATATTTTAATATATCAGGGATACGCATGTCTTTAATACCCGAGGCCAAAATGGTTATATAAAGTATTATTTGGTCTCTTTTAAGCACTAGGGGGCTATCCCGAAAAATGCTGTTTTGTGAAAATCGAAGTTTAAGTTTTTGCCCCTTGTTCAGTTTCTCAGAGAGACAAGGAGAGTTTTCTCTATAACCAAACAAATATGCACACCAATGAAACTAAACTTCTCCTATAGGTAGGGCAATACCCACTTTTGGTGTAGATCAATATTTCTGGAAACCCCCCAAAAACTGGGTGAGTCCGCTTGTCTTTAAAAAGGACCATTTATAACCTCTTTCCTCGCGACTTTGCGAATAAAATTTTCCGTGGACAAGGCGAAAGGTTAATCTTGAAAATTCTTCAGCGTGCAAAGATTATATTTATATATTTTTTAAAAGCACAAACTGCCAGGAGTCTTTGATAACCGACAGTGTTGTTTTTTTTGGTGTTTTTTTCTTTCAGAATTCATTATTGTTTAAAAAAACCCCGCAAACATTGTACGACGCACGCTTGAGCTGAGCTGAATTTCAAAGTGTTAATGCGGGTTCAGTGAGGAGAAATAAGACAGTTTTAGTGTTAACTCACCACGGAGTCCCGACGACTTGGCCTTGATTCCGAAGCATTTCTTTCAGATCTCATTCAGTTTGTTTTGGGGAAGTATCTGAAGAACTTGATTTGTCGAGGGGAAATTGGACGTTTGAATCCAACATTAGTCCGATTTTTGTTTTTCTTCCTATGTAATGGCTTGAGACTAAAGGCTTTGTCATCATCATCATCATCGTCATCATCATCATCATCATCATCATCATCATCATCATCATCATCATCATCATCAATAACAAGAACAAGAACAACAAAAACAACAAGAACAAGAACAACAACAAGAACAACAACAACACACCAATGAGGAATAGAACCAATTATGATAGCAGCAATAATCACGACTCCTTTTGGCTCACGAATTGTCAACACTAATAAAATATTTTGGTTAATCGTTTGAAAAAGTGAATAAAGCTTTGCACTCCTGGAGTAACCAGGATGCCCGAATGTTCTGTGCTTATAAACAGTTCGAATTATATTCTCGGTAAGAACATAATTTCATTAATTTAATTGTTTAGTTCTTAAGGGAAAATTGAGGGAAAGCGAGGCATGGGTAAGCCCAGAACAGCATACTTAGGGAACCTAAACAAATGGGCAACAGGGAAAGATCAGGGAAATGTAGCTTTCTTGAGAGCATCCGAGCAAAGGAATGAATGGTGAACCATGATCGCCGATGTCTGTCGCAGATCTGGAGCTGGATGATGATGATGATGAGTTCTTAAGGTTATTTGTCTTCACTAAGAGCCAAAGAGGTGGACATCTCTGTTTATACCTACCTATTTTTGGTGAGAAAATTCTTGCTGCAAGCGTGCGTAGATACGATCCTCTCTTGATTTTTGTGAAATTCCAAAACGACTTTGTCTTCTATTAGTAATCTGATATTAGATAATGCACCGCCGTCCCCTCCCTCCAAACCCCAAATGTCTGAGGCCACGTTTTGTTGAAAATGTCGTGGAGGGAGCACTATGTGCAGTTATTGACGGTTTTCTACTGTGGCCTTCTTTTGAGAGAGACAGAAAGAAAGAGATAGATAGATAGATAGATAGATAGATAGATAGATAGATAGATAGATAGATAGATAGATAGATAGATAGATAGATAGATAGATAGATAGACAGATAGTTAGATAGATAGATAGATGGATAGATAGATAGATAGATAGATAGATAGATAGATAGATAGATAGATAGATAGATAGATAGATAGATAGATAGAGAGAGAGAGAGAGAGAGAGAGAGAGAGAAAGAGAGAGAGAGAGAGGGAGAGAGAGAGAGAGAGAGAGAGAGAGACAGAGAGAGAGAGAGAGTGACGGGGGGGGGGGGGTTGTTAAAAGATTGAGGTACAAAGGGGAGAAATTGAAATGTAATAATCTTTTTTGTCTTTAATTTCCTTTTGGCATATTCTTTTTAAATACCAATTAATGCTCTGTGGTAATCAATATTGATTTTACCTTGTTGTTCTGCTAAGAGAGCGCAATAAGAGATCATTGTGTCTACTTAACACGGCTTCTCTTTATTGCCTGACAGTAAAGATTACATGAAAAACTTCTTAAATGGAGAACCCAACTATTCAATTAATCTTTTCTATATTTATCGACACTGCCTACAAAGTTGTAAGAGATTTCTTGTATGGGGCTCTTGACCAATTAATTAATCGTTCCTATTTCTATCAATGCGAGCTGTGAGGCCAGTTTTAGTAAATTAGTAAAGACGTTTGGCTAATACTTAACCCCCCCCCCCCCCCCACACACACACACAACAGAGCTTTTGTTTACGAGCATAGCATCGAGAACTACATTTATAGTTATAGCTTCAGTGTCGTGTTTGGGTCTCGGCCAGATTGTAAGTGGTATAATCGCAAGGTGAAAGCTTTCAGAGTCTTTGTTGTGTGTCAATGTTCGTCAGTGGCGGCAGTATTTGACCATTAGCTGACCCCTGAAGGATTAGTCAAACCTCAAGTAGATGCCTTACTGTTAGTTGATGTGTTATCTTGGCTCAAGAAAAAGAGAAATACTATCTTTTATATTTGTTCGAATTCTACAGTCATCTTGTCCTACTATGATATGTTGGCCCTCAATGGTATAACGAATCAGTTTAAAAAAAAATTAATTTACAGGTCATGCTACTTCGGTGCCAAGGGAAATATTCTTTTTAAAAAGTATTTTGGTTTTATTTTGTATTTTGGGGGATTTTTATTCTGTCTACATTTAGTCACTATCAAGTCATTCAGACACCCAACACCGACGTATGTGGTGTAGCAGTTAGGCACTTCACTGTCGCACCGATGAGATCCGAGTTCGATTCTCATGTGGGGAGAATTTGCATCGAGTGTCTCAGTCTTTCTGCTGGGGTTTTATGTCCCTCTCAACCTAGGTTACCCTTGACAGGTTGGGTCAAACCCCACGTCCGCAAATGTTCTGTAATGTGTCCATGAGAGCGTACAAACACCTACATTGAAATAAAAAAATACCTAAACTTTTCTAAATATTGTTTTTGCTTTTTCTTTCTTTTCAGGCTTGAGACTGCAGGAGATCCAAGAGACATCAAGAAAAAGGAACAAGACACCTCCAACATAAGAAAAGAGAATATCGTAAAACTCTTAAGCACACATTACAAAAAATGGCACGACGTTCCTTTTAGCGTGATCCATTAGTTAGAAAGCTGATCATCCTCAAGAAAGAAAGACTTCGCTATGTACGCACGCGCAAAACATGTTTTGCAGTCAGAACACATTATGACCTGGTCACTTTTCTAAATCTAAATTCAATATTCAAGCATTCTCTAAAGCCTAAGGATCGAGCATTTTCAAAAGAATCGATCAATTTCATAAAGTACAATTTGTTTTGGGGAAACATTTTATATCGTGTTGAATAATTAGAGCGACCAGTAAGCCTTCAAAGATGTGGTAAAAACTGTGAAATGACGCATAGGTGGAGCAGCATGTAGCTATGTGCATTAAAGGGAACAATTACTCAAACATATGGTAAACGTACAGACTTCCTTGTAAGGATAAGTCAAGGTTATAAAGGAAAATGTCCAGCAGAGTGGACAACTCTCAGGAGAAGGAGAGCGGGCGAGAGGAGAAGTCGAACAAAAAGTCGAGTAAAGATGAAAAGAAGAAGTTTATGAAACAAGTCGAGGAATTCAAGCTCTGGAATGACCAGGAGACTTTTCAGGTAAGACTTTTAACTCTTACAAGTCGTAGGCTTTTCCCATACTTTATAGTTTTAATGAGAGTTTTACGGCACTTACAACACAATAAGGTCATATAAGTGCTGAAGATTATAGGTGTTGCACAAACACAAAAAGGAGGAGGAGAGGTCAGGACGATAGATGTTTTATAGAAGGGAAGGAATGAACCACACCAGAGGACCTGCCAACCACCTGCCTTACTTGCTTTATATATATATTTCATATTTCAAACTAACCTTGCTGCTATATATATATATATATATATATATATATGTAGCAGCAAGGTTAGTTTGAAATATGAAAACGTTTGCATTTTCAGCATAATACAAAATAGGTTTTAAGCCAGAATAAAGTATTACCGGCTAAAGTTGTAAGAAAAACATTGGAGATTTGAAACAATAAGAAGATAAAGTAAAAATATAGACAAGCAGACATTTTGACAAGTGAAGAAAACAAGAAAACAAATAAATGCAGCAGTAGATAATAATCAGTAGATGTACCGACTTCTAAGAGTTTAAAAGAACTTCTAGAGAATGTGCTCTATCTGCCAACATGCCTAATATAGAAGGCTAATTGATAGAACTAATTCGCTGCATTTAGTTTCATAGGGATTTTTACTTGTCTTGACCTATATTTTTTCTTTCGCTGTATCTTCTTTCACTGCCATCTATCAAAAGAACTAAAGAAAACTGAAACTCTTAGTATTAGCGGCATCTTACGGCTGTTTATAGTAGTAACAAAACTGCTAAACTCAAGCAAATCGACCATATTAATTCATAACTAAACAACCCAAAAGCGACAAATAAAACAAAAACAAAATAGAACAATCACATAACGACAACAAATTAGCCGTTTTCAGTCGTAGGTGGCGATCAATAACAACGATTCCTCTTTGCACTCTTTCCTTTAAATTCTTTTTTAGGGAGGGAGGTGATCTTGATGTTTGTTGTTTTGGTATTTTTAGCTCTTTTGTTTTAATTAAAGATCTCCAGCCTTCTTTTTGGAGGTTGTGAGACCTCAGTACTTGTCATTCGTGGTGCAAAACTCAAGTGTTCTGAAAACTGCCTGGGGATATTAATAATACTTTCTTGAAAGTATTACTGATCTTTTCCATTTGGAGATTAGGGTCTCAGAGTTTTCATTCATTCATAATCCAATAATATCAATTATTTCGACAGCTAGAAATGGTGGACTTTATATATAACTGTAAGACGTACACGTATTTTCAATGTATTAGTCTCGAAATTGTCGTCAGCATTTCAGTGTGTTCTGTGAAGAAGACAAAAATCTTAAATTTAAATTTATTCTGCAGGATAAAGAGTACGAACGACGGAGGTTGGAGAAAGGGAAATGGAAAGACCTTCTGAAGTCAGATCAGCGCCTGCAGCGTTGCAAAAAATGCTACTTACCCTCAGTCATTGCCATAGTTGCAGGGGTTTCCCTTATCCTCTGTAGCAGCCTGAATGGGATAGCCGACAATAGCATCTTCAGCGAACATCGGCGAATTTTCCAGGCCGTAGGTGGGGCAGTGAGCTGCCTGGGCCTGATTGGCCTCATGATGACGGCCGCATACACGTACAGGAGGGAAGATTTTGTCAGAAAGAGATACGGTTTCCCTTCCTTGTTCGAGGCGTCTCGCAACGGCACTACCTCTTCTTCGTGGATCAACGAAAGCTTTCTGATACAGAACGAATTCGTGGACGTGCGCTCAAATGGGAGTGCCTCTATCGCCGGGAAATCTGTGTCGCGCATGACGTCCATCGAGTCAGCAGAATCTTCGGTGGATTTTCTCGGTGAGAGCTTCTCTTCCACAGGCACGGCGGTTGCATGGGTGAATAAACATTCGGTGAGGTTCCAGAGAACATCATCTCTTCACCGGCGACAGAACAGTGACACAGCTCTCAACAACTCCTTGGCTATCTCAAGAATCTACTCCTGGGAACAGGAAGCCAAGCGCGATACAGCCAACTCGGAGCGCGCAGAAATTCACACCACTGGACCTGGGTATGACCCGTGTTCATCTCAGGACCGCTCAATTACCTCTTCGTCATCTGGCTACCAGAGCAATGTTTCGTCACCCGATGCCTTGACCACTCAGCCTATATTCCTGGAAGAAAATTCTACCACTCTGGTAAAGGATAAGGATGTGGAGGGAAAGGATTTTGGAACTAACATCAAGTCCTGCATCGTCTCCTCTGACACCAGTAAAGACGTAAATCTTCCTCTGATTGCCGAGAAAGGGAATAACACTGGGCGAAGCGTGAAATTCAAGGCGTAAAAGACATTAGTCATCAAGCAGTCACCTAAAATTTCCACATCAAAATAGTGGATAGTGGCAGTTACAACTCTTCCAGACACTCATCACTGCGACTTCGTTGGTTGTAGGTATCAAATAATCTTTCATCGTTAAGTCATGACAATGTCTTTTTTAGACGATAATTTGTTTTGGCATCGTAACAGTATAGACTGTTTGAAACTGAGCGAGAACGTTCGGGCTCGGCCAGCTGATGCTCACTAAAAGGACAGGCTTGAGCGTATCTTGTCAATAGCAAAAGAGTTGCCGATCCCTGCCGGTAGAAGAATGCAGTGTTGCTGTTGGTATTATCTCTCGTGTTATGATGTTAACATTCTAATTCAATTGGTGCTATAATTTGCAATTCAGTTTCACACGTTAACTTCTGTCTTGTTTTTTGAGTGCATTATTCCTATGGTTTTGAAGCGATTACAACTTCATCTGAATTAACAATCATCTACTTAAATTCTGCGATTTGGCAAAGTATGATTATTAATTCATATAGTTCAAGTATGGAGCTCTTTAATTTTTTTAAAATTATGTCCCTACAGTTCCCTAAATTTTGCCCCGGATACCGTTGACTTCTACGAGTCGTCATTGGTAAAAACAATTCGTCGGCATTCTTTTCAACTGATCTAAGCCTAGCAAGACATTTTTAAAGGAGAGAACAAAAATTGTTTAATTCCTTTAACCTACATTATATATTTGTTGTTGGTTTTTTTTGTGCAACAATTAGAATTTAGATTTTAACAAATAAATATTTATCGAGAAGATGCAACCGAATTCACAAATTAAACACTGCTAAAAATAAAATAAAAATTGGGCTTAGTATATATCTGAACAGCAGCTAGCCAACAAATTCCGTCTTTCTGTGCGATGCTATACGCCTGCCTGCATTATCACAGGCTCCTCTTTTCAAAACAAGGTGTGTGTTGCTAGGGCTGATTCATGCTGCATCGAGGAATAAAAGACACGCTTCTCTGACTGTCTGCTCAGACAATAAAACCCCTTTAGCTTCTTCACATCTGTTGGGTTCGTCGTAAAGTTATTCTAAATATTGTTTTCATTTATACATTTCTTCTACAAAGGCAAATACATCAACATGTTCTCTTTGTACAATGACTATGTTTATGAAATTTCAGCTCACATTGAGAAAAAGGAAAGAAAGTAGATTTTATATTTGTGTATACATACAAAAGCTAAGAATGCCATCTAAGGTTGTACTTCATTGATTTTAAGAAATATTCCCAGTTCTTAACTTTGAATTGTTTACTTTCCTGTTTGTGAAAAGGTCAGCTTATGATTTGTCGATGCTTTGATTTCTTCTGTTTCCTTTTTTTTCATAATGATCTGATTTGTGTATAGAATTCCAAAAGAGGATCATGTTGATACTCTGTGAAACAATGTATTTGTATACTATGGAACTAATAATATTTTCCGTGATATAATCAAACGCTTCTGTGCCTAACGAAATTACAACTTCAAACACATGTAAGGAAGTCCTAAATAAAAAAACATCAACAACCAGACTATAGAACATGTACGTGCATTTTTGGCAACGCCACGAACAATTTACTTTGTCTTCCAATGTTTTTATAGCTAGCATTTTGCAGATCACCTCATTTGAAAAAGAAAACCATTTGCGCTCAAAATGATAAAGAAATTGGAAATAGTAAATTTCGCTTGTGAAAGAATGTTGGGGCCATCTATCTTATAATATACATCTGCTGTTTATGTACGCATTTCGTTTCGGTTTCCACCTATCTCATGTATATCCATAATCTTTATTTGACAGAGACTCTGAAACACACTTTTGTTTCTAAAATGTTGTACTCGTAAATTGGCTCTCGTGAAAGTCATTTAAACCTTTGTTCCAGTTATAACTACTGACGTTTCATTAGTATTTGATATGCCTGTGTGGAACTGCCGCTGATGATGTTTGCTTTAAAGTTAAAAGTTTTTGTTTACAGTGACACACTTAGTTTGAGTACCGTGCCGTGTGGATATCGACACATTTTCTGGTCAGGCTATTTCATTGGTAAAGGTAAACGTGGACCCCCCTTCTCCCCCAAACAAAGATTTGGAACTGACTTGACCTAGTGTGCACATCTCAACGCCTTTTGGAAGGGGAGGCCACATATGTGCATGGTAGATCAAGTAAGTTCTGAATGGAATGGCTAAGGTTTACTCTTTACCGACATGGAGTTAAACTTGCTTTTACCACTGCATTTTTACCAGATAGTAAAGATATTTACCTTCTGAGTGCTATGATGGAACACTCCGTGTCAAACTCTTCTTCACTGGTTAGTCATAGCAGTATTATTCCAACCCTGCACGATATTCCGTTTCTTAACTGAAAAAAGAAGGCAAGGGAAAAATAGTTTTTCTGAATTTGCCATGTCCTCCATAAAAGTAAAAAGGTAGGAGACAGAGCCACTGATCTTATGACTTCGTTTGAAACGTGTCATTCAGTGACCAAAGAAAAGTTTAAATTGTATATGTCCATTACTTTAATTCAGAAAACAAACCAATTCCATTCGTTGATATTTACTAATGAACGAGCTCATTCAGCGAATGCTTTCTTTGATCAAGTAATGATCTCTGGTATGCTTAATTGTTTACCCATATATGTTATGCGCCATATAATATATAT
>NW_004797318.1:669816-671574 GCF_000002075.1 Aplysia californica | reverse complement strand
AGTAATGGAACTTTCTTGTATTTGTGTTTGTTTGTTTGTGTGTGTATGTTTGTTTGTGCGTGTGTGTTTGTTTGTGCGTGTGTATGGTGTGTTTGTTTGTGCGTGTGTATGTGTGTGTGTGTGTGTGTGTGTGTGTGTGTGTGTGTGTGTGTGTGTGTGAGAGAGAGAGAGAGAGAGAGAGAGAGCATGCCTGTGTGTGTGTCTGCAGTAAAACATGGGTGATAGCGATAGCTGTTTAACAGTTAAACCTGGCTGAAAGCCCTTATACAGTGAAACACGACCAACTTATTAATTTTCAGCAGATCATGATCAAGCAAATCAGTATGGCGAATTTGCTTTCTGCGAGCGTCTGCACCGAATAAATTGTGTCTGTGACGAAGAAGCAGAACTGCCCCTTTGGATATCAGGGATAAATAACAAATTTGACCACGGATCAGCAAAACATTACTAGGCCTATGCCTCTTGCTCTCGTTTGTCTATGCCCAGGCCCCTACTTTTACTCTCACTACCGTCTTGCTTATTTTTCTTCTTATTGGTTTGTTTGGTGAAAGAATACTTGGGCTAGGGGCTTTTATGATCGAGAGTTTACTATGTTCTCTTCTCATTCAAGAGGGTTTGAAACCGGACAACGACGGAAAATTTCCTCCTTTCTTATCCTTTTCTGTTTTATAACCATGTTCTGTCGTCTGATTTCGTCTCCACTTTTCGCCCCCCCCTCCCTTTTGTCCCCTCCATTTAGCTCCTGACTCTTTCTGCAACCTTTCTTTTGTCACTCTTTTTTCTTACTGCTGTCTTTCAGCAACACCCCTGTTCTTTTGGTTTCGTAAGATCTAACACCAAGCCTTCTCGGATTAGGGTGAAAATTCTTGGATGTCCCGTGTGCAAGTTGCGCACGTTTAAGATCTCTTGGTGGTCCTAAAATCGATATGAACTGGCGTCGGCCGCCACCCGGGCAAAATTCAAAATACCTACAAAAACTGAAATAATTCAATGCGTCCCCGAGCTCACATGAACTTCTGCAGCTGCGAGCGACGTAAAACCGTTATCAAGATGTATCAAAAGAATACTTGGGCTTCCATTCTTAAAATAAGTAAAAGGCTTCTTTCACATAATTATGATATCACGGTGACCCACGCGAGGCCACACAGAGAGAGTGAACATCCTGGATGTGCGCAGTAAGTCAAGTAGATTCCAATTGATAGGGGGGGGGGGGGGAACTTAAGTATACATCTATCGTTCCTTGTGTCTCTACCTCAGAATTACAATATTCTATCTTTTCAGTGCCTAGTTTTGAGAAATTTGACGTCAAAGATTTTGAGTTTCACATCGTGTTAAAGCTTTTTCGAATGCAATTCTTTGAATATTTTGATAACGACTCTGCATAATCTTATGCATGATTTTGATAAAGCAGAATATAGAACATTTGGTTTATGACTTCATGGTTTTAGTTACTCAAAATGGCCAGCCAGAGATGTCAGATAGAACTTTTTAGTTCTGAGGTAGCGGTGTGTTAGGCAATTTAACAATGAGTCGGAGGAAGCAACAACAACGGCAGGTGAATGTGTATAGTATAGTAGTATAGTAGTATAGTAGTATAGTATAAGGTTTTACGGCGCTCGCAACTGCTAAGGTCATATGAGCGCGCGAACCACAAGTTGTTCACTTTCGCAAAAGTTCACTTCACGACTGGTTAACTAATTTACTTTAAAATGCTAAAAAGTTAAAATATTTAAATTCGGTGTAAATACATTTGTGATT
>NW_004797318.1:665472-669716 GCF_000002075.1 Aplysia californica | reverse complement strand
AGAGAGAGAGAGAGAGAGAGAGAGAGTGTGTGCTTCTTACTCAAACGAAACAAAATAATAAACAAACAGTCGGACACAGGCTTGCACTTGTAACGTTTTGACATTGATTTACTCAAGGACTAAGACCAAGAGGCACGGGATACATCAGTAACTCCAGAGATAACTAGCTTAATAATGAAGAACTGTATCTTAAATTCAAAGCCTCGGACTGATAACAATAAGGCGTTTTAGCTGTTTGAAGGCCTAAACATTGATTACTGTATTTCTATTTTTAACCCAATGAATAGCCTACGAAACCAAGAGAAAAAGCTAGGTCTATATGTGAGGCGTGCTGACAAAATGAGTTACTTCTCACAATCCACAAATGGAGATATTAGCCCAAAATCAACACTAGGGCCAAATTTGTAGATTTTCTATTGATGTCATATTCTTTAAGTAAAGCATGCCTTATATTATTTCCTAGTTATAAATTGTAAAAACTTCACCTATAAGCGTGATGTAGCGATTTCCATAGGGCTCAAATCCGAGAAGTAACTCATTTAGTCAGCACCCTTCACATATCACACAGTAATTTCACTGTTTGTTGTTTAGATACAGTCGACGTCGTAGATGAAGGGAGCTGGGGGATGTTGGTCGTGAATTGTCATCGAAAGAACTCGTTGGAAGAAAAAGTTTTCCAAGCTAGTGATCGCCTCTGTTCCTCTTTTTTATAAAATCGTGAAAATAGGAGACACAAAGAGACAGATTACTCCGTAAACTGATCCATCCGAAAGCAGCCCAGAACCACCCAGAAAAGTGGAACTAACTGAAAACTGAAAACCTGCTCCAACAACCACATGTCCCAGACAAACATCAGTACAGAATACCATTTCCCATTTCCTCTCCTGCGTGTCTCCTTGTTATAATGACACAGCTCAAGATGACCACCTGTCGAAGATGACAATTTTTCTTCACGACAATGGGTGGTGCTCTTTGACTGGTTGGAATGGATATCGATGACTCCCTTTTTGTTTGTTTTTTGGTAGGTGTTTTACGGCGCTCGCATCTGCAGAAGGTCATAAGAGCGCGTGGGACACACCAAACATTTTCAGTTGGTGGGAAATTTTGAATACTATCCGAGTGGTGGCCAAAGCCTACTCTTATCGATTTTGGACAACCAAGGGATCTTTAACATGCGTTACTTGCACACGGGACCTCGGAGATTTTTCGCCCTTTTCCGAGAAGACTAGGTGTAGATCTTTCCTACCAGAAGATCAGGGGTGAGGCTGAAAGACATAAGTAAGAAGGAGCCAAGGAGTAGCAGTAGAAAGGCTGCAGAAAGAGTCAGGAGCCTAGGGGAGGGGGCAAGGGAGGTGAGGGGTTGAAGACAGAAAGTGGAGGCGACACAACATAGCTAGAAAGCAAGAAAGAAAGTGAAAGGTGGCAATTTTAGAAAAGAACATTTTTCCGTTGCTACACGGATTCGACTCCGGAACCTTTTGAATAAGCGGCATACACCATAACCTCTAGGCCACGAGAGCCCCATGGATGACTACAAAACACTGGTTATCAATATCGACTGTATATAGATGACTAAAAATAATAGTTATCCATATTGACTGTGTATGGATGACTACAAATAACTGGTTATCTATATCGACTGTATATGGAGGACAACAAATAAATGGACATCCATATAGACTGTATATGGATAACTACAAATAACTGGTTATATGCATCGACTGTAAGTAGATGACTAAAAATAACTGGACATTCATATCGACTGTGTATGGATGACAAAAAATACATGGTTTTCCATTTCATCATCCGAGGAATCAGGGACAACTTCTCTACAGACTTACTTGTCCTCCAGCTTTAGCTTGGAGAGCCATCATATTACAGCTCTGCTGTCCGTACAGCCGTTTCATTTCGTTCAGATGCTTTGACAGCATGTTCCTTTGATCCAAGAATTTAGCGTCGTTCCGAGTGGTAGTAGCAGTAGACACTTGAGCCTTTTGCAGGGTTTGGAGACTAGAAAAAAGAAAGAAAAATAATCACACCGTTTTATTAGCGAGTTTCTAACGTACGTTCATTGTCTTTTTATTTTTGTTCACTAAGACATACAATATCCTTATTGTGCCTAGGTGGACAGTGGACAGTATATGTCCTATCTGATTTCGAGCTCCCCATCGGGATGTAATACTGAAAATGTGTTCTAACCACTGCTAACATGGGAGGTGTGAACCTCCTAGAAGATCAAAATACGTAGACAGTTTTTTTCTATATTACATCATCAACAATGCTGTGGCCACTTGCTGGCTATTGTACATGTATTATGTACCGCTTAAGTAAACGAAGCACACGATTTTAGTGGAATTTTTCAACCAGAGTTAACAACAACGCTAACTAAGACTGAGAAGATGGGCACTGCTCCAACTCCAGTAGGTCATAATAATATAATTATGTTTGATATGATTATTCCTTTCATAATTAAATAATAATAATACCTTCGTCTCATCATTTCACCTCAACATCCTAGCAAATGACAGTTTCGAGAAAGTCATAATCTATTGTACCTATTGTACTATTCACAAAGCAAGCTTGTGTCCTGATTTAAAGACGAAAGACACAGAACCCTGTAGTACGCATATGTCCTGCTAGTTCCCTAATGTCCTGTGGGTCAAATGTGTCCAACCTCCAGAGGGCTCCACCCCCAGTAGATCATAATAATATAACTATGGCTTATTCCATTATTCCTTTCAAAATTCAATAATAATAATAATAATAATAATCCCTTCGTCTGATCATTTCACTTGCGCGCGCGCGCGTGTGTGTCTGTGTGTGTGTGTGTGTGTGTGTGTGTGTGTGTGTGTGTGTGTGTGTGTGTGTGTGTGTGTGTATGTGTGTGTGTGTGTGTGTGCCTGGAGAAAGGTACCAATTGTCAGACATCTTGGATATTAAAAATTGGGCACATTCTTGTAGCGATTCCAATGCTGGACACGCTGTTTTTTTAATTTTATTTCTTTCAAATATCTTAATTAGTTTTATAGATATGTCACAATTTGTAACTCAGGGAGTAGAAACAAAGCTTGGAGAAAAACCTTGTAACACAGCTTGAACTTTTGGTGAAGTACAACACGTTTCAAAAATAATTAATTAAAATTATTTAGACTCCAATTAATATTATAAAATCCTTTCAACATGTTTTAAGAAATGGTTTAACGTGTGCATTTTAATGGAACTAAATTTTTTGACCCGCTGGGGCTTTTTCTTTTCTTTTCTTAAAAAAAAAAAAGTATTCTCACACCTTTGCTCAAAAAATAGCTTTGATGACATCTGGGTCCTTTGTCCAGGTATACACACACATAATATATTAACACGTCGATGCTTCAAATATCAATACAAGTGTAATGCCAATGCTTCACAACAAGGTGACATCAGGCGCTCGTCCGTTTTGGGAGTATATGGAGCTATCGGCATAATCTTAAATTCTGTTTCAATATCCTTGGTTTAAAAGGAAAAAATACCCATGTATCTTTAACAGAAGTCGAGATATCTGCGATTCAAGGAGGTGAGATAGTTTGGTATTAGGGGTAAAATTAATAATAAGAAAATGACCGCCAAAATATGGTGACTTTCAACTTATGTAATGTTCTTGGAAACTCAAATTTTCTTTTTTGTGTGTCTTTGATCAAAGTTTTTTTCAGTAAAATCCAAGCAGGATTGTATATTTAAAAGTACATAAAAAGAGTTGAGCCCAAAACAAAAAATTCAATAACAATTTACACAATGTACGGAAAAAGTGTTGGTTTCTTCGATTCCGTTATTTAGATGATCGCCTGATTTCACCACAATGTCCAGAATTATTATTATTATTATGGCGCTGGAAATTGGAATGGCGATGTCTTTGGGTACTTCAAACGTCTTCCTCTTGAAAAGTCGACGGATCGGTCCTCCTGTATACGTGGATGTTTTGCTTTAGCCAATAGAATGAAGAGGCATCTCGCAAAGGCTTGCCGTGGTCACTGAAAGAAGAAGATTGCGGAGATATATGGTTGACTGGATTCTATGGGATCTTCATAAAATATTATGTTACATCATATCATATATCATATCATATCATATCATATCATATCATATCATACCATATTACATCATATCATATTAGATCATATTGGATCAGATTATATCATATTGGATGATATTATATTAGATTAGATTAGAATAGATTAGATTAGATTGGATTAAATAACATTGTGTTATAT
>NW_004797318.1:662221-665372 GCF_000002075.1 Aplysia californica | reverse complement strand
TGTGTGTGTGTGTGTGTGTGTGCGTGCGTGTGTGTATGCCTTGTGGACTTTGTGACTTAAAATTGAGTTCTTCTATCCCTGAGCGCAAGAGGAATATAATCATAAACATAATATTGCAATTTTGTTGTAGTTGCAATCTGGTTTAATTTTGGAGCCGTAACACAAGTAGTCTAACAATGGTCTCGACCAATGAGTCTAAATAGGTCTTGTTATTTAAAACAAAAATCGTTATATTCTCTCATATCTCCAAGTGACTTGTAATATTTGAAAACTAATGTTCTTAGTTTTTCTCTATCCAGAAAGGTATCACTTCATTTAAAATATTTCCCCAAAATATCATGCAGCAGAGTAATTTGCTGAGTTTTCCAAGCTCTGTGATTTTCTGCAAAGATCTTAAGCTGAATTCCTGTTTAACTCGGTCAAATATTGATGAGAGTTTTAGGTTTAAAATGTGGTATATAGGGATGCAAGTGTCTTTTCATACGACAGAGTCAAATAAAAATGCGTTGGCAAATCATCAGAATACCCAGCAAACGGAGAGTTAAGTAAAAAAACAAAAACAAACAACAACCAAAAAACAACAACAACCTAGCTAATCGATGAGTTTTGATTTTAATCCGCTAGCTGATCTCGAGTAACTTAACTGAATCCAATGCATCCAATGCGTCGCTAAAATAGTTTGAAATAATAGATTATGAGTTTGTTCATGACGACGGCAAAATTAATCAATATAATATAATTAGTCTCTGCTTACTGATCTGAAAATTGATTCCCTGGGATTGAACCCAAAACTTAAATAAATAAGGTTTACCAGATTTCGTTTTGAATCATTGTTTGGAAACCTTTAACGACAACGAGCAATTTAAGTCCAAAATAGAATTCATTTTATGAACCAACCGTGGTTCATAGTCTCGTAAAGTGTGCAGCATTTATTTCAGCTATTTTATTGTTCATAATTAAAAGAAAGGGATCAATATGCTGATAAAAACGAAAATGTCACATGTAGTTCACAGGGAATTGATTGGCAATTATCGATTTGACATGCAGCAAAACTTGATCTCTTTAGAAAAGAATATTACGTAATGAAATTTGATCATAAAACTTTTAAGTGTTTCAAAGATGGATGCAGTCTAAATTTCAGCATCTCTCAATTTGTTCTTCAGAATTATAAATGTAGCATGCTTCAGAGCTGAAGGAGAGTGGGGTGACTGGGGACTCAAGTTTCTACTGTGTTTTGTTTTGTTTTGTTTTATTCTATTTTTAAAAAATGTGGGAATCATTTTAATACAGGGCGTTAAATGAATCCCTACTTAGCAACATATTTGAGACCATGATGATGATGATAAAGATGATGATTTCTAAAGTAAAATAAACAAAATTGCCCATACTACAAAGGTATATTACACATTATTACACTTCCATATAACTTCATAGTTCAGTTACGACCTTGTTGCCCCTCACTCTCCACTCAATACTAAAGAGATGGACTGGACACGTCAAAACCAACACAATCATTATTATTATCTCCTCTCTTGTGGTGGGATCGTCTTCAGCAATGGCTCAGAGTGATAGCGAGCGAGTCGTTGTTATCTTTGCGCCTTATTTACTGGCCAGGACACAACATTGGTACTGCAGAAGGATCGTATTGGCACGTGGTCAAAGATTATACCAACTGTACACCGGAAACAAATAAAGAAATCGAATTCATTTGTTCGGGTCGGGGGCAGACAGAGTGTCCTCCATAGATGGGACAAAAGGTATCTTTTTTTTTGGACACGATACGACCAAATTGAGTTGCGACCTTGAAAAAAAACTTTTTTATGTCTCATCCATGAAGAAATAAATTTAGCTGGTCCCGACTCAAAATGGTGAATTCGATTTGCAGTGTACACATGTCGACATTTTCATTTTGAACTTGTCGAAAATGCAGGCGTCATCACCAGCATCTGAGATGTAGCTGTTAGGAGCTCATCGTTGCCGGCAGAAGACATAAGTTCCATTCCTAGGAGGGAAGGCTTTGTTTTGTTTTAATGGAGTACCTAAGTCTGTTTGCTGGAGCGAAGTATTCCTTTCAGCCCAGGTTGGCCCTGACAGGCAGGGTCGAAGCAGCGCCCCCCGAAAGATCTAAATTGATTCGATGGGGCGTAGAATATTAATTTACAATATGTTGTTTTCATGTTTTATTCGTGATCATAAGGTATTGAATTGCTGATGGTTGGAGAGTGTCACAGGCTGATCCTACTTCTTTTCCTCTTTGCCTTGTGTGGACACATCTCATTATTAGTCTTTTTTCTTTTCGACGAATTCTGACATTTCTGTGGTAGCACCACATTTCAAAAGCAATACTTTGTTTTTTCTTACTTCATAATTACTTTGTTAAGGTCCACATCTCAGCACCATATAGGAATATGCGGAAGATGTAGCACTCCACCGTTTTCTTTCGTAAAGGTAAAGATAATTGCCTGGATATAAATAGTTTGAGCATTTGGCTAAATCTTGCTTTTGCTTTTGCTCTTCTTATATTGATTTCTTTTCACTTCTGCATGTATTTGTCTCAGATTGTTGCCCCCTAAATATTTACCTTGATGTACTTGTTCAATTCTCTCCCTATCTATGGTTATGTCTGTTGTTTTTCCAGTTGGTTTTGACATGGCAATTGGTTATTTTGTGTCTTGGCGTTCATGTCGAGACGTGGCTTGCTGCTAATCTCTTTTCTCTTTTAGTGCTACCACAATTTCAGAGAGATTTTCATTCATGTCTGCAAGCAGGACTGTATCATCTGCGCATCATAGGTTATTAATGTTGCGGCCACCAATAATGACTCCCTGTATACATTGAGATTCTCCCCAAAAAAATCTGTGGAGGTGTTAAAGAGATAGGGAACGAGGAAACAACCTTGTACAACTCCTGTATGGGTTTTAGTATAATTTGATAGTTCATTATCAATTTTAAATGTTGCCTTCTGCGATGAAAAAATGGAGAAATAGTAAAGGTATAATGCCGATATCAACACTATTAAGCCACTAAAAGGGGCGGGACCTCCGAGTTCAACGTCGGTCTGGGAAAAGACAAGAAAATAACTTCTTCTTATTTATTTATTTATTTGTTTATTTATTTATTTATTTATTTATCTATTTATTTATTTATTTAT
>NW_004797318.1:650544-659790 GCF_000002075.1 Aplysia californica | reverse complement strand
GGGGGGGGGGGGAATTGAGTGGGTGCTGGGATGGGGATGTATTTCGAGTTGAATGCCCTGCGTACTTCCTCTAACATGTTTGTTTAGTTGAGTAAAGAAAAAGCTGATAAGGACACAAAAACGGTCATTTTGCGCGGGAACAAATGAGTCCTACAAACAGAGACAATTTGTGAGGCATCATGGTGAAATCAGGAGCTTGTCAAAATAATGAAAACAAAGAAACAGGCATTTTTTGTCAAATTAATGTGGTGTTTTTTGGTTGTTGTTTTTTTTGCTTAACACCTTTTTATTTTCATCTAAACACACATTTTTATGTGATTTTTACTGAAAAACTTTGACCAAAGGCATAAAATAAGTAATTTTTCAGTTTTCAAGGGCTGTCAACCTATTGAAGTTACCAAACTTCGGTGGCCATTTTCTCGCTAATTTTACCCCCTGAAACCAACCAACCCCCCACCTCTTTCAATCCGAAATATCTTGAGATATATTGAAGATAGATGGGTCATTATTTTATCGAAAATTAGACAAGCGAACAAGCTCTAAGACAATATTGATAACTCTATTTGCCCAAACATTGACGAGCGCCTGATTCCACTGCGTTGTTACACAATATATTATTTAATAGAGGGAAAGAAAGGGCGTCGGTAGCCTAATGGTTAGGCTACCGGACTCGTAATCGTGAGATTGCGGGTTCGGGGGTTCGAGCCTCAGCTCGGTCCGACGCTGTGTCCTTTTGAAAGGCACTTTACACGAACTTCCCATTTAGCTCGGTCCTATCGGAGACGGACGTTTAACTAGGAGACCCCGCCCCTTAAATAACCTAATAGTGTTGATAGGGGCGTTAAACCCATACCAATTCACCATTTTTTCTAAAGAGGGAAAGAAAAGAAGTAGGAACGCTCGTGTCAGTGGCGCCCTCCAACAGCTGGCATGCCTTTGACATAACAGTGAATTGTTTTATCATTTGGGAAAATTATTACACCAAATAAATATTTCACGTGCAAAGATATTATACCTCAGATGAATATGAATAATGAAGAAGTCGACTTTGGAATAATAGACAGAGACTGATGTGGCTGTCCATCTAATGTTACGTACTTGCGTCCCTTATCTGTGAGAAGTGGATACTTCAGACTAAAGACGACAGACAGAAAAAGATTGATCAAGATCAATAATATTTTATCAGTTGCACAAAGAACAGAGGATTCAGAGGCAAAAACGATCGAACCTGGGGAGCCACGAGGGTGGTTGACGGGCGCCATTGGGAAGTCCTATTTCTTTTCTGTCCCTCTGTTGTTTCTGTCTGTGTGTCTTGCTTTCTTCCGTGCTCTAAATGACCACTTGATAAAGTAACACCATCTAAGTGAAACTGTCCCTATAGATTAACAGCTTGCTCCCTTTAGAGGAAAAGGGAACTGCTATATTCACCACGTACCCTGCAAGTCTGACAAATGTTGCATAAACCCTTTCTGGTGTATCAACAAGTTATCTGCTTGGAGTAAGAAGAATGCCCAACTTGGACAGAGAATCAACACGGCACAGACCTGTCACGGTGAGGTCTTCTAGGGTGGGCTTCTATACAGTCGCTCACTTCGCTGCTGATTTTTAAGGAAAGCAGAAGTAACGTAACTTGGGACAATTTATTTTTTTACGGACCTTAATCAGACTTCCACAAAGCTTTGTTAGATAGATAGATAGATAGATAGATAGATAGATAGATAGATAGATAGATACATAGATAGATAGATAGATAGATAGATACACACACACAGACACACACACACAAACACACACACACACACACACACACACACACAGTATTGAAAACAATGTTTCCATGCAAATCTCAGCTTGTGTCAAAGATAGTACATAACAAGATGGGCCACTCAGCCAAAAAAATGTCCGCCGGAAGTCCGCTCTTTGCTCCAGATGGCGCTGCAGTCTGTTTTGAAGCTGTCTTTCGTTTTTCCAGAAGAAGAATAGGAATAGCACCCCCTTGCGTGCGCAGATCGACTGCTGTTCATCAACAGTTCGGGTTCGTTCATTGTGGAGTTTAAGGTTATTTTTTTATTCTAATGACCTCCAGCCTTTCATTCTAAAGTCAAATTAAACGAAGAAAATAATCACCCTTTCCTCCGGAAGAGGTTTTTTGTCAGCGTAACCATTTAAAAAAAACGTTCTTCCGAAATTTGTTAAAAAACTTGCTAGTTTCACTTTGATTTTTAAAACTCAAATAGGGTAACTCTGTTCGCAAAAGGTGCGCTTTTGCGAAGAGGGCGCCACCGAATTTTGCGGACACTTTTTTAATTGGCTCAAAGAGAGAAGTGGCCCCTCTTTGTATGTAGACTCTTTGCTTGTGTACACCAGAGGCACGTTCAGCAGTCGTGTTGCAAGGCACGAGAAAAGTCCGTTCATTTTTTTGCGTATCGTTCTGGGCAAAAACATTTTGGATCCCAATTCCTCATTGTGCAATTAGTAGAAAAAATGCCTCTTTCGGTAGGGCGCACGACTACAGATAGTCTAGATTTCATTTCGATTTTTAGTATTATTAGAATTTAAAAAGATACTTGGTTTACAAAATTTGGAGTTAGTTTCAGTAATATAGCATAATGTACTGTGGCGTGGTAAAACTAGGCGGAAGGCACACAGTCATGAACCACAATACAGCCGGAAAACCTTAGGATACCGACTGTTTCTTGAATAAGAACAGATATCAATTTAATATATTTCATCCTTTTTTATGTCGGAAAATTCTACTACCATGTCTACTGATGTTGCTAATGGCGGTTCTTAGGCTTGTTTTAAGAGAAACCGCTCTTATCTTTCGTGTTTCAAGAAAAGATAAAAAAATCAGAACGAATTAATTACGCAGCAAACCGGATAGGCACCAAAAACTGCGACTCGGTGTTGGGTGTCTGCACAAATAACAAGAAAACAAAGACAACTTATAGATAAGTCGTGTCAGTGCTAATACAAACAGCCTACTTGCTGCAGCCTGTCCCTACCCATAAGGTCAAAGAGCCCTAATGTGGCTTCTGTTGCTCTCCTTTTTTCATTCAAATTACATACATTCCCCCCCCCCCCCTCTTTGTTGAATCCATAAAGGTTACTGAAATGCTTGCTTTTTCAAGACGAAGTAAAAATGCAAAGCACTGAAAAGGCTCTTACAGTTTAACACACGTACCGTGCAGCACAAAATTTGAATAGAGGATATGATGCAGCTACGAGTTTCATTGTTCGCTTACATTGTCACATGTTGGCGCCATCCCAATAAATAAAACAAAAAGTTACACCCCTCCAGCAATGACGCACAACAGGATATGTTCTTCTTTTGGGGAGGCTTGATCTGAAAACTAGGCCCAGGATTAACAAAAAGGGCTGACTGCTGATACCACGACGAGACTTTTTTTTAACCCTTTCCCCACCAGCATATTTCATACCTCATTCCTACCGGCTGGGTGGATCACACCCGTACACTTTTAAATAAGGAAATACGGGCTGGGTGGTTTACACCCGTACACTTTTATTGGGGAAATAATGGCTGGGTGGTTCAAACCTGTATACTTAAATATGCAGGGCGGTGCAGACAAATGGATTCGGTATTATTTTTCGTTTTAGAATGTGTTTTACAGCAATTACAACACAATTAGGTCATAAGTGTCAAAGATTAGAGGTGTCAGAAAAGAATAACAAATACAAAAGAGAAGGAGAGGTAAAGAAGGCAGATGTTTCATTGGAAAGAAGGAGCAAACTACACCAGAGCACCTGTCAGCCACCCACTGGCATTTTCTTGTATATATAATATTATACATATTTTATTACTTTTTATTGGCTATGCAAGTGCTGAAGGAAGAGTGACTGACAGTGATTCCAAGTACTATTTGTGACACGAGCAAGCTGACTGATTAGGGTTAGTGTCAACATTCTGGAGAAGTTTTCTGAAAAAACAGTCAGTCACCTGCTGAATCATAAGAGTTGATGACAAATAATCAGGATACAACAATGAACCAGGGACAAGTTTGCTCCCAACGGCGATGTTTGTGATTTCTTCCACACCAACTTAGCTAAGCACTGCCACTTTCATCCAGTGCATCCCAAACAAACCAGACAAATATGGAATTAAAATCTTCTAAATGTGTGACTTGAAAGCAGCTACCCACTTAGAGGTTTCCCCTATTTGGGCA
Organism: Aplysia californica; assembly: GCF_000002075.1. Lineage (NCBI taxonomy): Eukaryota > Metazoa > Mollusca > Gastropoda > Aplysiida > Aplysiidae > Aplysia > Aplysia californica. The sequence goes on along the minus strand of NW_004797318.1, from coordinate 655,606 downwards.
AAGGGCACACATGACCAAGACCAGTCACAGAGAACAACAGTGCCGTTGGTTCCAACACTAATCTAAAGCTGATTCAAAACTCCAAGGGAAGTGGCACAAATATAACTTCTGACCTTTTTTTTTACCAGTCTTGACTTGGCTGAAGTTCTGGAAAAAGACAACCCTACTATGGTGGGCACAATTAGGAGGAACAAAACATTTCTCCCTGTGAACTTCCGGGCAAAACAGAACTTGGCTTTTTCGGAGTCAGCATTTGTATTTCGAAAGAATGCATCTCTGGTCTCCTATCAAAGGAAGAAACAAAAAATGTCCTTCTCCTCAGTAGAATGCACTCTGCTCCTGGAAGATCTGGGTAAAATAGAAAGCCTGAAATTGTCCAGCATTGTAATTATAACAGAACCAAAGGTGGGGTGGATGCAATGGACCACATGCTTTTGCTGTGAAACGTAAGACAAACAGATGGCCCCTTGTGGTCTTTTTCAACATCATCGACCTCAGTTCCATTGACTCGCGTGTCATTTGGCAAGCCAAGCTCCCCAATGATACGCTTTCACTCGTAGACAACAGGCAGCTCTACAACATGGCTGTGGCAAGACAACTGGTTGTCCAGCAGATCATACGGCGCTCAACTGTTATAGTCTACTCTCAGTCTACCAATGAAACAAAACACTGAGACAATGCTTCAGTCTCCGACTCTGAGACCCACTCAAGTATCGTCTGTTCTAATCCAAAGTCAAAGGAAGAGGTCCAAGCCAAATGACGAGTCTCCTGAGTCTCAAAAGCAAAAGAGATGTGTACTGTTCCTGGTCAAAAAGGATCGAAAGACAGTCCCGATGCCAGTAGTGTGATTGTCACATTTGTAAGGACCACTCAATTTTTCTTTGTTTTGAATAACACCATTTTCTTTTGAATCTCTCATTCTTTGTGTTGGTGCAAGAACAACAAGTGGCGTGGCAATCACACCGCTCGCACCTTGACATCAGCTTGTCTCCTTATTCCTGTTCATGTTTCACGTTTCTCACGTTTCTGTTGAAAATTAAAAGTTCTTTCCATTTATTTCATGCCTCTTTTTCACATTACATGTTTGACACTTGTTAGTTGTGCTTGATTCACACATGAACCTGCCTGATCCTTCTCTCTATAAAGTCTATAGAAAGTGTACGGGTGTGAACCACCCAGCCAGTATTTCCTTACAAAAAAGTGTACGGGTGGACAACACCCACCTGGTAGGATTCGACATAAAAAGTATTGACCCGTAGTCATCTCCCATACATTTATCATATGAACATTTCTGATAGATCACAGCGTTAAATACACCACATTTAAGGATTACATAGAAGCACAAGTGTGTGGATTGAACGCGTTCGGAGTTATGTCGTTACAAAGTGGTCAGGTGGGTGTATTACACCCAGCCGGTGGGGAAAGGGTTAAAAAACGAAACACTCTAAAGGCTCAAATGACTGGCAACACGGTTATTGCCCTGCACTTTTTTTCAGCAGAGCTCCACCCCCCCCCCACCCCCCAAAAAAAAACAACAACAAAAAACAACCAAACCAAACAAACACTCCCGTTTGACAGACTACAGGCTGATATGTGCTGCAAAACAAAAACATGTTTTACAACATTGATTTTCTGAAGCACCCGCGCGATCAGATATTGAAGTCGAAAAAACAGTAATGCGGAATCGTTGTCGACAAAATTTCAGAATGTCCTCTGCAGACAACGATTCCGCATTTACTCAAAACGGCCAAAAATGTCAGATAGAACTTTGTAATTCTGAGGTAGCAAAATGTCACCATGTCGCGCCCACACGTTTCTTGAGTGTTACTCGGGAAGGGGCAACAAACAATTAATTTGGCCAACATAAGTGGGGTAGAGCAACAGAATGTTCAAGGAAAAGGAAATAATACAAAAGAAATCTAAAAAGCAGGGTGAGTAAGTGACACAAGAAAAGGTAACTCCAGTAAATTTGTTCATAACCTATGAAGTCAACGCAAAGAATAATGTCTACAGCCAATCACATATTTGAGAATTCTGGTAGTTTTCTACCTAAAAAATAAAAATGCAATTATTTGAGAGCTCATTTTCTACATATTATTTTTCATTTCAGAAGTATTTCTGATCACGCCATTTGAAGAAAAAAAATCGCCAAAATATACCTTTTTAACGTGTTTTTGTCAATGTTTACGCTTCACACAGTTCATAACCTAAGATAGACTCTATGCGTTATTTATTTTGGTTTTGGTTCGTGTTTTACGGCTCTCATAAGTGCATACGGTCATGACCTGACCTGACCATCAATGATTTATTTATAGAGGCACTAGCCATCCATGTCCAGGTGCTGTTTAGCCTCTTTTACCTGTATGTGGATTAATAATATCTTTTTGACAGTTTATTGGTTCCGCTTCTATTTACCCAATATCTATGGTTCTCAACCTGGAAATCGCCTATAATTCGCTGTAATTGCCCCCCCCCCCTTCCAATTGAACAAAGCTCGCTCTGCATTTGGTAGACTGAGAAATGGAAAAATAATATTGGGACATCTCTGGTATACGTATAGAGTCAAAACGCAGTGTGCATAATGCTGTTGTATTACAAGTCCATTCATATAGTACTGAATCCTAAATAGGGTAAAAATAAACGTGTTACGATGTGATGGAATCAGGTTTTCGTCAATCTTTGGGCATATGAAGTTATTGGTATCATCTTAAAGCCTGTTCACTTGCCTTGCTTTTGATTAAAAGAATACCCGTCTATGCTGAATAGAAGTTGAAATATTAATTTGCGATAGAAGGCAGTGAGGGTCGCCTGGTTTCAGAGGTAAAATTAGAGAGAAAAAGGCCCCCTAAGCTTGGAAATTTCCTAACCCTGAGATTCCTTGGAAACTAAAAATTTACATTTTTAGTGCCTTAATCAATGCTTTTCAGTAAAATCGACGCAGAAATGTGTTTTGAAATTGATGTAAAAGGTGTCGAGCCAAAAAATGAAAATACGAAAAAATTGCCCAACAGCCAGAAAAATGTCAATTTCTCTAATTTCATTAGTTTGACGAGCGCCTGATCTCACCACGATGCTTTGCAAATGTCAGCAAGCTCAACAGGTTTCATCTCTCTTGACTGATACGAATACAGGGGATTCACTAGACTGAAGTAGTAGGTCTATTAACAGTTGCCTGAAGAGAATCCAGCTTAGACTGGCTGTACACTTAGTCCAAATACCAAACACACAGGTCTCTAAAGTTATTTGCTACTCAAAATAGTGGAACTTTGGTGGACAGGCCCTCCCTCGAAAAAAAAAAAGTAAAAAAAACCCACCTAGAAAGACAGGCACTCTGAAGACATCTCGGATCTGAAATATTCTTCCTTTAATGTGGGTGAGTGGGGAAACGCTCTGCCTTGGTCGATCACAGCGGCATAAAATAAAGCCGTAATATTTTGCAGCTAGGTTAATTTTGTTGTTGTTGTTGTTCTTGAGAAAAACAGAGTTGTAAAGCAGAGGTTGTTGGAAAAGCAAGTAAATCGAGACAGTCAAATCTTGACATTGACGATGGCCCAACAGACCACAAGTGTTGTTTTTGAAAAAAATGTTCTAAAAAAAAGAATAGAGCTTAAAAGTCCCATCCGAAGTCTAAAAAGAAGGATTAACTAACCATGTCTATCACGACACGGTGGGATCAGGTGCTCATCAATTTTTCGGAATGTGGAGTTATTTGTATTACCTTAACATTTGCTCATTTGTCTTGCTATCCTTGTAAAAATACCCGCCTACCTTGAATAGAAATAGAGATAATATTTGCGATTGAAGGATATGTGGGTCACCTGCCGTCAGAGGCAAAATTAGCAAGACAATGACCTCCACAGTGTACTGATTTCTAAAGCTTCAGTGTCCTTCAGAACTTCACATTCACAATTTAAGTTGCTTTGGTCAATGTTTTTCTGTAAAATCCACACAGAGATGTGCTTTTAAATGGACGTAATACGTGTTGAGTCAAAAAACAAACAAACAACCCCCCCCCCCCCCCCCAAGGGGGGAAAATTCGAAAGAAATTACCCTAACAGCCATAAAAATACCGATTTCTTTAAATACATTATTATGACTGACAGCGCCTGATTTCACTACTCTGCCTCACAAAATGTTTAGGCAGGCAAGCACACCACTTGAGGAATATATATATAATTATTGTCCTATCTTAGAAGCCTCTCCTGTCCAAACGTACAAAATCTGCACATAATAAAGCGGTACAGCATGACAAAGCCACTTAAAAATTGTTTACTTGAACAGACAATGATGAATAGAATATCCTGCGCCCGAAAGGCGAGAACGAATGGGCCACACCCCAAAGAAGAGAGTATAATATTTTTATGTACTTATTACGTTACAGCCATTTCACAGGTTTAGCTTTAGAAAGCGCTTTACAACCCTTGCAACACAAAGTATAATATGTTATAAAGGTGTAGAATAAATCAAAGGTGTAACAGGAGACAAACATACCTGTCCAAAGGAAAAAAGGACAGCCAGATAACGAAGCTCTCTCTCTCTCCCCCTGTCTCACCCTCTCTCTCTCTCTCTCTCTCTCTCTCTCTCTCTCTCTCTCTCTCTCTCTCTCTCTCTCTCTCTCTCTTAATCTGTTAGTCTCTAATTTTGTACCTGTACGTTTGCTTATTTGTTTGTTTGTTTGTGTGCGTTGGAGGGAGGGTGGTTGGGGGGTGCCATGGTGTGATTTGCTCCTTCTTTCCAATCAAACAACTATCGTCTTTTTACCTCTATCTTCTTTATGTTTGTCACTCTCTTGTAACACCTTATATGACCTTATTTTGTCGCAAGTGCCGTAAAACTCTTACTAAAACTAAAAATAAAAACTGAGCGTGTGTGTGTGTGTGTGTGTGTGTGTGTGTGTGTGTGTGTGTATGTGTGAGTGTGTGCATGTACGATCGCTTGCGAGTGTGTGTCTACGTGTGTAGGTGTGAGAGTGCAGGAGACTGGAGGGCGCTACTGGTAGGTCCTACTTCATTACTTTTTATGTGTCACTTATGTCTTGTTTTATGTGTCACTTATGTCTTGT
>NW_004797318.1:643260-645760 GCF_000002075.1 Aplysia californica | reverse complement strand
CTCTATCAGGGCACAAAACAAATACGAAGTGGCCTCGGCCAAAAGACCTCTGATGGAAAGTTCTTTTAAGTCTTTCAGTTTTGCTGCTATAATGTCGACTTCATTTGTGTATGCAGACTTTGGTCTCTGCCTACAATCTTTGTTCCTCTTAAAGTTAAAGACGTCGACCTAGTTTCATGGTTCAGTAGGTTGGTTTTTTTAGAGTCAAATATCTTGCCAGGGTGTGCTTTGTATTCAACACTTTTGCCTATGTCGCTCAGTTCGCCACTGTCTCCATAATACGAGTATAGTTAAACAACATGGCACCCTTGAATTTTAGTTAACTGAAGTATTATTCAGGAACACCATTGACTAGCCTACAACTTAAAAATAGAGTATGAATGTTGTTTCCTTGGATACCACTTTGAAAGAGTGCCTTATTGACTTAGTTTGATTCTGTCTGCGGATACTGTTGAGTGGCATTTTTGTTTCCTTACTTCCTTAAGGGAAAACTCCCTGCCGCGGGTAAGTTAAGTAGGCCTATGAACATGTATGAAGAAGAAGTTGTCCATTCATTTTAAATGCTTTTGTTCAGCAAGAGACACGCACGACTGCACGTAAGTGTGCGCTTACGTGTGTACGGACGTACGAACGGACGTGTGTGTGTGTGTGTGTGTGTGTGTGTGTGTGTGTGTGTGTGTGTGTGTGTGTGTGTGTATGTGTATATGTGTGTGTATGTCTGTCTCTCTGCCTACCTGCCTATCTATCTATCTATCTATCTATCTATCTATCTATCTATCTATCTATCTATCTATCTAACTATCTATCTATCTATCTATCTATCTATCTATCTATCTATCTAACTATCTATCTATCTATCTATCTATCTATCTATCTATCTATCTATCTATCTATCTATCCATTCAGGGTTCGCCACTCATTGCCCAAAGATGTGGACTTCGACTACGCTCGCCGTCCTATGTGGCTGCACTTTACTGCTCACAGGACCTGGTTTTGCCAATGGTCAACTGGTCACCTCATTCTCTGGAACCTATCAGGGTTCTATTCTTACTGGTGACAACGGTCAGCAATACAACGCTTTTCGGGGAATCCCTTATGCGGAACCGCCCACTGGCGACTTGAGGTTCAAGAAAACTGTACCCAAAGCACCCTTTTTTGGTGAGGATATTTGAGATGAGTTGATTTTGGTTTTAATCGTTCGATTAATTCATGTGGCCATTGGTTGATTTCTTCCCGAATTATTTTACTTACATATCTTTGTTCTACAGGGGAAAAAAGTGTGAGATGTTGATTTTAAAGGTAAATGTTTCACTACCCTTTGGCACAATTTAGCTAATTTAGGGAGCCGGCTCCTTTGAACCCGCATGCCACATTCAGCACCGACTGAATTTGATACAACCTTTTGCATACTTTCAGTCAGACGGATGTATTTGTTAAAATTATTTCTACACCCGGGACCTCTTCTACGTGAAAAGGCGAAAAGTTTTTTTCTAATCATTCTCATACGGGCGCCAGCTGGGTGTTTGAAAGTTACATTTTTTTTATTTAATATCACAATATGTTTATGGATTTTGTCATCCAAATATCTCATAGACTTTTAGAAGAAAAGTTATATTTAAAAGAATTAAATAATATCATCCCTTTCCACTCTCTTGCTCTCTTTTTCTGCTAGAAAGCGTGTACGATGCCACGAAATTCGGGCCGTTCTGTATCCAAGGCTCCGCATGGGTTCCCATCGTTGGCCCAGGACAAGAGGACTGCCTCTACCTGAATGTCTACACTCCAACTTCCAAGCCAACGTCAGGCAAGCTTCGAAAGGTCAGAAAGGGAAATACCTGATGGGTGTGTTAATTGTTTAAAGTCGAAAGCTAATTCTCTGTTTCGTTGTTGCAGGTTTCAGTTGAAAATATGCATACGGTAGCATTTCATTTGGAAAAGGATGTTTAAAAAATTGTAATCGATAATTAGAATTTGTATTGCTCTAAATCCCGCTCAAAAGCAATTTTTATGCACTTTACAAATAAAGAAATAAAAATAATAAACGTATTTCAAGCTGCAAACATGTTTTCACAAAAATGCATTGAACAGGTTGAAGATTCATGAATGTGAACACACTTGACGTGTAGACAAGCAGATGTCTATGAAGCATATGGAAAACAAGAAAGAAAAATAAATATGCAGCGACAATTATGTACACATACATGCTTTTAAAAGGCAATGCATAATCAACGTATAAGCCTCATGGCAGGCATACAACAGTTACTAGTATATTAATGATTCATATAGTCATTCTCACGAGTTTGGAAACACCCATACTCATATGCATGCCTACTAGTGCGCCCCAGCACACACGCACGCACACACACACACACATACACACACACACACACACACATACACACACATACACACACACATACTCACACACATACACACATACACACACACTCACACACATACACACTTACACACACACTCACACACACACACTCACACACAT
>NW_004797318.1:637659-641233 GCF_000002075.1 Aplysia californica | reverse complement strand
AGATAGAATAAATAGTGAGTTTCAAACGGGGGTCATATTTAAAAAGTAAGAAAAATGTCATGTGAGATGTTGGTATTCTCTACGTCCTCACTCTCTCACCAGCGTCTGTGGTGTAGCGGTGTCGCGTTCGCTGTTACACGCAGGAGACCCGAGTTCGATTCGGGAGCAGGAAGAATATGTTTTTTTATTGTCACTTAGAGTATCTAAATCTTTCTGCCATGTTGTTGTATCCCTCGGTGCCCAGGTTGGCACTAACAGGTGGTTGGGTGGGAAGCCTTCCTCCTAAATTATCTAAATATGAAGCGTGCTGACAAAATGAGTTACTTCTCACAATCCACAAATGCAGATATTGGCCAAAAATGGACACCAGCGTCAAATTTCTAGGTTTTCTATTGATGCAATATTCATTAAGTACTAAATGCCGTTAGTTATTTCATACTTATTGTAAAACCTTTACTTATAAGCATGACGTATCTATTTCCATAGGGCTCAACTCCGAGAAGTAAGTAATTTTGTCAGCACACTTCGCAAATTATGTCGATAGGGGTGTAAAAACACATCTCTTTTCATCCCCTTCTACACGTAGTTAAGAAATAACTGTTCAACAACAACTGCATGTTTGAACTTTGGGCAAAAGAGCAATAACTAGGACAAAGAGCTTCTAAAATGTGTTTAAAGAACAAAAAAGGCTGAGGTGGGTTGAGACGCCTGTGTCACTTTTAATCTATTTATTTAAAAGGAACGCAACGATATGCGAGATAGAATTTTTCATAATGATTTTTATTTCAAATGTCGAAAAGACAGATCTGCGCATTGACATTTCGCAAGTGCGATTTTATAGGTCTACCTCTGACTACGTACAAAAAACGCACGATACATAAACCCATTCAGCAAAAGCAATGAGTGAAATAACAACAACATGATATCTTTTAAAGTTGGCCTTCAAAAATAGTTTGTGGCAAGCGCAGTAAAAAGGTCTCTGCTCGTGTTCACGGCTTTCTAGCTTGTGTCGCAATAAAAGGTGTCATTTATTTTTTCTATAGCTTGTTTATTTCTGTTACTGTCTGCCTTTTTAACAAAATCTAGCTCTGCGTTAATTTTTTAATAATCACGTAATTTTTGCATGTAGTTTTTTCCTGTAGTTAGGTTATGGTGCGAACAACACATTCTGACAAAACCATTGGAATCAAACAGAAAATTTAAAAAATAATCAGAAGAAAAAATAAAATTATCAAAAATCGAAGTTTTGAGAAAAACGACATTTTGTTACATTAACAAAATAAAAGTACCATAATGTGTTATAACGTTTCTAGTTTAAAGTATGCGATTTTCAAACTCCTGTACCTATTTTTTTAGTCTCAAAAGTAGTTGAAGTTTCAAAATACGTACCAAGCCCAGAAATCAAAATTTGATCCAAAATCGTCAATTCCAAAAGCCAACCCCTCCTCAACTTGGTTTTGACTTCAATTTTTAAAGAAACACTTTTCCATTTTGTCCGATACCACTGTGTCTGATTATTTATTGTATAAGCAGTTAATTTCGAGATAACGAGATGTTTCTATCAGAGAAGAGCTAAATTTAGACACTGTTGACTTCCCAATCACTAAAGACAAGTTTATGCGTCCATGAAGCTATTGTCTGCTGTGCATGTCAACATTGCGCCTAACCGTTTATTGTATGAATAGCTATTTCTGACAACAACAAATGCCTAAAAAGACAAGAAAGGAAAAAAACCCATCCGGATTTGCCTACTTTTTAATGCTTCATTCAGGTGTTTGTTTACATCCACGGAGGGAGCAACACAGGAGGGAACTCTAACACTATCTTCCCCGGAACGCTAGTGACGACCTTTGATCTGGTGGTCGTGACCTTGAACTACCGTCTCGGAGTCTTTGGTTTCCTCAGCACCCTGACCCCGGACTGCCTCGGCAACTTCGGCCTGTGGGATCAGATCCGGGCTCTGGAGTGGGTCAGAGACAACATCCAAGCTTTTGGGGGGGACTCCCAGGCTGTCACGGTGAGTGGTCTTACAGTTTGGTGGTTTTGTTTGGGGTTTTCTCTCCTCTTTCTGTATAGTCAGGACTTACTGGATTTTGTTTGTTTTTTAACTGGGATACAAATGTATAAGCAACTTAAGATTTTTTTAAATGCTCAACTTTCACGAACTGTGATAAGTTGCCGACGACTATTGTGTGTTGTAACGTTTCCTTGTTTTATCCAGCAAACAAAAGGCTAGAGTTTTGGTTACAATAACAGGAGAATACGGTATCTAAAATCTATTGTCTGCCTCCGTCAGTGCACTATGACGTATCTCTCAGTGCATGAGTAGCCAAAAGAAAAACAAGAAAACCAGAAGTAACGTTTGGCTGATTGATTTAAGTGTGACGATGGGGGCACAAAACACAAAATATCTACAGACCACCATAATATGTATATAATTATACATCCCACCATTTTTTTTGACTTTGATTTCCTAGACCGCGCACTAATTTGGCTGCAGTTCTTTGCTCGCTTTTTAAAAAAAAAACTTCTCTTCGCTAACGAACGCGCACCACTGCATTGGCTTTCAAATCGAAAGGCTAAATACCAGACTCACTATTGTCGAGTGCGTTTGGAACCTTTCCCTCCTTGTCCTTAAGAGTAAAATGGTGAGCTCCACGGTGGACCAGGATTTGTCAGAGTGTAGCCTACACAGTAAATATTATAATAATCGTGTAAGTCTATACTTCATATGAACACAATTTTGTTGAATTCTCAAAAGTGTCATCACCGAAACACTTCGCGCTGCTTGCTTCAGAAATCATCTCACACCAGTGCTTATGTGTGCCTTTGGCCTTTCACTTTCAGTTGGGTGGAGAGTCAGCTGGAGCCTTTGACGCCTCAGTCTTAGCATTATCTTCCAGTGTGCAGGGACTGTTCCAGAGAGTTATCGTCCTTAGTAAAGCCACGGGGCTCAGTGCAACAGGCTGGAACGATAATCCTCTCGTGGCCGCCGTCAAAGCTGCGAGGTGAGTGGAGAGATGCCTTATACCTGCATTTGAGAAAAATATACCCCCACCCCACCCCCACCCCCATTTTACTCCGTTTTAGGGCCTTCTAAGACTAGATCTGTGTGTTCGTCTTCTTTCTTTATCTGTTTTTTTTTTCTTCCTGTCTTTGCCTAAGTCTCTTTCACCCTCTTTGTCTCATTCTCTTTCTTTACCCCTCCACCCCCACCCTGCCTCCTCTTTATCACCCTGTCTATTCCTCTCTCTATCTCTCCCTATCTATCACACTGTATCTCATTCTGTCTGTCTGTCTGTCTGTCTGCCTGTCTGGCTGCCTGTCTCCCTCTTTCTCCCTCTCTCTCTCTCACGGTGTGTGTTCTTGTGTGTGTGTGTGTGTGCGCATGTGTGCGTACGTATGTGTGCGTGTGTGTGTGTATATGTGTGTATGTGTGTGTGTGTGTGTGTGTGTGTGTGTGTTACGCACGCTCCTTCATGCGTGTCTGTACCTCAGTTTTTTTCTGCCTATCTGTCTGTCTATAGGCTCCCTGTCTGCACTCTCTTTCTCTCTCTCTCTCTCTCTCTCTCTC
>NW_004797318.1:630834-636616 GCF_000002075.1 Aplysia californica | reverse complement strand
TCCAACCCGCTCTAATGGCTACCTTCTATAAGACAATCATCTGAACAAACAACCACTTCCCATTTCTTCCCTTGCGTATTGTCTACATTATAATGGCTGTGTACGACTGCCATCTGTGAAGTTAAACACCCATCACTCGACAAGACCCAGCCAGATGGGAAACATTCCTCCTGTAAAGTGCCTTTTTAAAAAACAAACAAAGAGAGAGAGAGAGAGAGAGAGAGAGAGAGAGAGAGAGAGAGAGAGAGAGAGAGAGAGAGAGAGAGAGAGAGAGAGAGAGAGAGGGAGGGAGGGCATGTTGAATCTCGAACACCATACATGCAATGTCACGACTACGAGTCCGGATGACCGTATAACCATACCAAAGATAGTAAATAACAAGATGGGCCACTCAGCCAAAAAAGTGTCCGCATGAATTTCGCTCTTTGCAGGATGGCGCTGCAGTCTGTTTTGAAGCTCTCTTTCGTTTTTCCAGAAGAAGAATAGGAATAGCACCTCCTTGCGTGCGCAGATCGACTGCTGTTCATCAGCAGTTCGGGTTCGTTCAGTGCGGAGTTTTAGTCTTTTTTTATTTTAATGACCTCTCGCCTTTCATTCTAAAGTCAAATTAAACGAAGAAAACAATCACCCTTTCCTCCGGAAGAGGTTTTTTGTCAGCGTAACCATTTTAAAAAAGCGTTCTTCCGAAATTCTTTCAAAAACTTGCTAGTTTCACTTTGATTTTTTAAAACTCAAGTAGGATAACTCGCTGTTCGCAAAAGGTGCTCTTTTGCGAAGAGGGCGCCACCGAATTTTGAGGACACCTTTTTTAATTGGCTCAAAGAGAGAAGTGGCCCCTCTTGTTATGTAGACTCTTTGACCATACACAACAATCAATACCAACGAAAAGCAATGTACGATCCTTTCTTTTGAAACCCGTTCAAGCCCTTTGTCCTCTGACTCCTTGTCGCTTTTATATCGGTCTCTGTGATGATAATGATGATGATGATGATGATGATGATGATGATGATGATGATGATGATGATGATAATGATGATGATGATGATGATGATAGTAGTAGTAGCCGTAGTAGTAGTAGCAGTAGTAGCAGTAGTAGTAGCAGTAGAAGCAGTAGCAGTAGTAATAGCAGTAGTAATAGTAGTAGCAGTAGTAATAGTAGTAGCAGTAGTAATAGTAGTAGTAGTAGTAGTAGTAGTAGTAGTAGTAGTAGTAGTAGTAGTAGTAGTTCGTCCATCAAGGTCGGACGGTGACCAAATACACCCACAGAGGAGAATGTGAGACATAGTGGAGAGGTCAGTCGCTCGTCAAGATAATGAAACAAAAGAAAAGGGCATTTTTTCTCTCCTTGGTCGATTTTTATCAATTGGTCGGGGGGGGGGATGTCTCAACACCGTCTATGTCCATATAAAACACATTTCTGTGTGAATGTTCCTGAAAAACGTTGATCACAGTACAAAAATGAAAATTTGAAGTTTCCAAGGATAGTACAGCTTTGTTGGTCACGAAATTTTGGTGGCTATTTTCTCGCCGATTTTGCCTCTGATACCAGGCGACCCCGCCTCCTTTAATCACAAATATCTCAACTTCTATTCAAGATAAATGGGTATTTTTTTATGAATTGAAGATAAGGAAACAGTTTAAAGCGATTCCAAATAATTGCATCCCCCCCCTAAAAAAAAAAATGTGACGAGCGCCTGATTCCACCGCGTCGAAACACTCTTTCCTCGAGCGAAATAGGAGAATTAGAAGAATTGAAGATTGAAATGATTTGTGGCCTCTTTTATGGAACATGAGACCAGTTCTGGCAGAGAACAGTTCGCCACATTTTGAGCATTCAAATGCTCCACTTCGCAAGTGGATGAGCCAAGCGTAGCTTGCAGACTACTCTCTTGGTTTCAGCACTTCTTATTAAATGAAACACATTCCTCACACGAGTTACTGTCACAATGAATAGACTAACAGGTTGCTCGTTTCGTTTTTTAAAATATTTTTTGTCGTTTCTATTTTCTCCTCTTTATTGTGTTCAGGACTTTCTGGACCCACACCTACGTGCATAGATTACGTAACTAAACTGCCCAATGTAACATTCATAACACATACCAAAGACAGAGAGACAGAACATTTTCTGTTAACATCTTTAATTACCCCCATCACTAAGTGGCCATAAGTAAACATTTTAGTAGTATTATACTCTTTAAACATCTGTAAGATACTGATTCCTCTGATGAACATTGATGGAACTTCGAAAGATCCCTACTCTGTTCCATCAAACTTTTACTCCCAAAACCCTGCCATTTCACTCTTTATGCAAAGACACCCTCTACACACGTGATGTTCTTTGTGTCGAGAACGTTCTTGATGTTACTTTTAACAAACTGTTTGGGTTTCTCTGTTGTTTTTCTTCAGCCCTACGAGGTCTTCCAAATTAAACAGTACTTAGAGGCTAAACAAGTGCTAGAGAGAGACTATCTTGTCAGCGTGCTGCAGAACGAAGGGTCCCTCGCCCAGGATACTGCCAACGGAAAGGTATGGTGCAGCATTTGGCGAATGTAATGCCCTTTTTAACATTGTGAGGGTGATTGAGAACCAGATTACCAAAATATCACGTTCGTTTACCATTGGCCCAACCCAATTGGAAGGAGAGCCTTTAAACCCCTGCAACATCCCAAGCTCAAGAATGTCCCTTTGAGGATTCGAACCAGGGTCACCCAGTGTGCTGGGCCAACCAAGGAATTGCCCGAAGGACTATGTAAAAATTGATTGGGAAAAATCGGTTCCCATTTTAGTACCCCAAGCTGCTCGTTTTGTTCGACAGTAGAGGCTACTTCTCCAACAAGAAAAAATAATGATGATAAGTATCATTATTATTACTGATGTGTTGTTTCAGTTGTTGTTCTGTTGTTGTTGTTGTTGTTGTTGTTGTTGTTGTTGTTGTTGTTGTTGTTGTTGTTGTTGTTATTGTTGTTACAATAGCTTGTCCTACTGAAGGCTATTATCAAGTTAAACCATTTAAACAACAGAATGATAGTATGATTACGATGAACATTTTTAGCGTTGAGAGAGGTGTAAGTGTGATGCTACCATAACATCTTTGGTATCTCTTTAATGGAATATGTCGCAAACGAAGTAGCCCACCGAACCATCCAGCGTATTAATACATTGGCTCCCATGAAGGTTTTTTCTTATAACCGTGAAGGAAACAGGACGGCAGATGAGGTGTCACATTAACAAGGAAATGGAAAGGAATATGAGCTGACATGTTAACATCGCAAGAAAATGGACAGGAAGATGAGATGGCACGTTAAATTCACAAGATGAAATAGGCTTCTAAAAAACGTTTATTAAGATATGGTGGAGGGAAGAAAAGAGAGACGGACAAAAGAAACGATGGATAGACACCGTCTCTGATTTTACAGGGTAATGTTTTGCGAAAACACAGGTTTAATGCAGTAAAAAAGAGTAATACCCATTAAATTAAAGTCTACTACAACATTAGAGTTTGGTTTATAATTGCCTACATAAATTGGCTACGCTGGGGAACAGCGGCCGCTGACGTCATTGTTACCGAGATAGGAATAGCAACTAATATCTTATCATATTATTATTTCTTTGTTACAGTTTAACTTTGAGTAATGACTTACAGTATCATATCCAGCTAGACCACTGCATGACAGAGTGACAAGAACTGTGCCTAAACATCTGCTTAGAGGGACTACGTGGAATAGACAACGATTACTTTATCTAAATGTTAGAAGTGGGAGACGTCTGAAAGGACAGCGAATGGGTCAGCGTCACCTACACACTTAGGCAGTATACTCGATAGTAACCCTAGGCCGGGACTGTCGTGAGTGGTCGGTGGGGGGGCAGCCAATTTCAAGGTAGAGATGTTCATAGAAGAGAACAGTGAACAGAGCGACTTTGTCATCTTCATAGATGCATCAATAATACGTGGGGGTCAAATCCGGATGGGCTTTCAGCGCTCGTGTAAACGTGGTCATCCAGAAAGAGCAGTCCGGCGACACCAGTATAACCACGTCCAGCATGTGCATGAAAATGAAAGCCACCACAGAGGCCTTAATTGGCAAGGCGAAGGAACATCAGACTGCCAACCTCTTCACTGACTCTGTTATTACCCGGGAAAAAGCGAAGAAGCACATTGATACACGCAGACTGGCGAGGGGAGATACAAAGCAGCAGACGTACGAAGATTGTATGATATTTTAGCTCTGGTCATACAGGAGTTCGCGGTAGTGAATGTGCTAATGGCTGAGATTGGCGGCTTCATGCAATTAGATCCATCTACAGTCATGGCAGCATAAACAGCATGGTTAAAGACCACAGTGAAAATGAAGGCTCCACATCACGCGTAATGAAAATACTGAGGGAAATTGGTGCCTCAAGAGGGTAGGTGAGAGACAGAAACCTGCGTGGAAAAGCATGAAGAATATCCAGCCTGCTGATGAGTGGCATGATCATCAAGTCAACCCTTTCGTAGATCCTGGAGAGGAGGGAGGAGCAGCTATGGCATTGTGCCGTCTGCGATGATACCTATTGCCCAATCAAGTAACCAAGTTAGTATGTGTCAGTAATCAAGATTTCATGAAATGACTTGGTCTTTAATTTAGCACAGACCGGGTCGAACCAGCCTGAACTGTTTAAGTGTACTAATAAGGACCAAAAACATTCAAAACTAATAAGAAATCTTCACGACACTTTGCTTTTACACAGCTCTATGACCGTGACTACGTTCGTGAATCTGTCACCTTTGCCTTGGCTTTGACCTACGGCAAAGTCAGCGACGAGGTCCTCGACAAGGTAACACATTTCTACATGAACCATTTCGACGTGTCCCCGGTCAACGACCTGACTGCAGACTTGCTTTTCAACCTTCCCGCCGTCCAGTACGTGGAAGGACTCACCCAGGACTTCCCAAGACGTCCGAGTAAGGTAGGTGGACGTGGGTTCATGTTTATCAAGTTTACAACCCGAGGCGGAAGCGGACAGGGGGGGAGGAGCGGGGGTTCAGGACTCAGCTGTAGTTTCACCTCTTATCCAACTCATCATCAAGTGTCTAGTATTGATGACCTTAGTGTTTCTCGTTCTCCTTCCCTCTTTCATTCGAAGCACTCATGAATGTGTTGTGGTTCATTGTGTGTGTTATGAATCATGTGCTTTGGCGTTTTCAGCTTTTCTTCCCTTTTATTTTTCCCTGTCTAATTAAGTTGTTCCAACTCTCTTTTTCTGTATGGGCTACATGCCCCATAAATTTAATCTGCCTTCTCCTTACTGTCTTGATGAGTGAACTTTTCATGTTTCCCTTTTCCAGCAGGTTTTGATTTGTCTTCTTTTCTGCTGTCAATTACACGAAAGCCAAGGACGTGATAATGAACACACTTGCGCTAAACATTAAGAAACACATGTTAATGTAACCGAGTGCAGAACACCGATCGTATCCATGCATTCAGAGAAAACGACATTTTCACAAAGGTATTGGCTAAATGTACCATGAACGCCATCATTACATGACGTAAACAGTAGACCGCAAATGCTATTGTCTGTTTTTTATACAACAGTGCCACGCTGTTATTATAGTTAACCATCTTACTATCCATATTTTTTTCCAGAGGAGGATCAATGAACTGTGTCTTTTCTTTTATCTTTTATATAGTTGTGTTATGCATCCATATACTCAGTTTAGATCATTTAGGAGGCAGACTTCGACCCTGCCTGTGGGGGGCCAACCCTGGCCGAGAGGGATAAACGGGTACAGTGACCTTATAGA
>NW_004797318.1:628027-629634 GCF_000002075.1 Aplysia californica | reverse complement strand
TCATCATCATCATCATCATCATCATCATCATCATCATCATCATCATCATCATCTCCATCACCTCTTTTACCAATGCCAACCATGCTTTTCACCAGTTTGATCCCAAAAACTGGGGACCGGAAGAAACAGCACTTAAATACAAGTACATGCACATGATCTCCGAGTTCGTTAAGACTGGGTGAGTACTCTAGAAATTGTGTCGCAGCACTGTGGCCTTAGGCGCTGGTCGCTTTTCTGGAATCTACTCGCTGCCATTGATAGAATTGAAGAGCTTTGTTGTTATTTCAGAGTCTAGTTCTTCTAGTATAACAATAACCTCAAGTGGGATGTCCTTGTTTCATTTTCTTAATGGCAGTTTGTACTTCTACTTTCAGTATTCATCATCACCATTATAGCCTTTCTCATCCAGGGTCAGGGTACAGTGTACGAACAAACACTTTCCATCTTACTCTTTCCTGTGTAAGTCTTTTGTTGTTATTCCATGTCTTGCCACTTTTCTATACATCAGTTTCTGTGACTCTTCTTCTGGTTCCACGTGGTCTTTCCCTTGATCTTTTACCATGTGGGTTACAATCCAACACTTCCCTTGTTATGCATCCGCCTGACTTCCTTAGAGTACTATGTCCACTCAGTATTAGTGGTTCATTTCTTTCTTTCCTTATCACAGGTTTTTCTCCATTTTTTGGTTCAAAAGTTCTTCTATATATTCTGACAATCTGTTCAAGGCATCCCCTTTGTCCATTAAAACATCCCCTTCTTTTAATCTTGAGCAACCTGTCTTTGAGCATCATTTTATTCCGCTTAGTTCTTTGATTTTGGAATGCATGTATTTTTTGTCATTATCTTGATTCTTCTTATTTGTTGACTCTAATGGTTATTCCATGAACGTCTATTTAAAAGAATAAGGCCTTCTAGCGTAGGTGAATTTGTCTGCGACGATGTTCCCAGATGAGGGAAGGGAAGAAGTAAAGTTATTTAATGAAATAAATATTTCGCCTCTCGACCTTATTAGGTTGAAAATGTCATAAAACCCTTGCTAAATGGTTTACGAGGTAGGCTGCTTCAAGTCTGCTGCCTGGGCCCAAATTGGCTGTGTAAAATACGATATCCCAACAGAAAAACGAGGCTACTTGAAGGAAGAAACTTCCTAACACGGCAACCGAATCACGTCTTTTGAGGGAAACGCAGCAAAGAGACTGCCCGTTACCTCGGCAGATGCCAGTGGTGATGGACATTTAGGGCACGCTTAAGGCTAAGCGAGACAGTCGAACAGAAACATCTAAATATAAAACAAAACTGAATGACCTTCCAGTGCCTAACTCCGATGGGATTATCATTGAAACATTGTATCTAACAAAAAAATATTTTTAAACAGATTTTTATTCCGGACTTTAAGAACTCCCCTTTCTTTTGCACTTCAGAAACCCCAACAAAGGAGTGAGTGGTCTTTCTACCTGCGATTGGCCACCTTTTGACCCCCAGAGACGCAGCTACCTTCAGTTTGCGGAATACCCTGAAGTGAAAAATGACCTTAAAGGAGATAGAGTTCGACTGTGGCGCCAGCAAATTCCGATGTGGATCAAACAATACCCCATAGACGAAGCATC
>NW_004797318.1:621574-625515 GCF_000002075.1 Aplysia californica | reverse complement strand
ATAAAACACTTTACAAAAACAAAACAAAACAAAAAGTAGTCAACAGAGTATCTTTGTCTGCTGGGATGTTGTATCCCACCCAACCAGAGGGGACCACTGACATGCAAGCTTTTTTGTGGCCCGCTTCCTAAATAAAACATTTCGTCGATAGGAACGTAACCCATTGTGTATACTACTGATCGGTTTTTGCAGAATTTCTGATTATTTTCCTTCAACATTCTTTGTTAAAATTAACCGAATCGCATAATTTCACATTTTTGGGCTCAGTTTGCATAATTTCAGCATTTTTCTTGCATAAAACGACGGGAACATGCTATAGTAAGTAAGTAAGTAAGTATATTACCTGTTTGAAGCCATTGTCTTACTTTCTAATAATATGCACTATAACTACAAACCAAAACCTGTGCAAAGTTTCAAAAACGTACCATCATAATACTAATTATGTAACTAGCTTGAATATTGGCAACGAGGTATGGTTAACAACAATTGCTCATTTATAACATGTGTTTGAATCTGGGGCTCTTTCGTAAATTTGAGTGTAAGCATGTTATATTATGAGCATATTATAGGTATGTATAAGAGAAGAATTGTGAGATTGTACGTGTGTACTCTAAGGGATCGAATAAGCGTCTCCTCCCCATCCTCCCCCCCAAAAAAAAAAACCCGCTTATTAATCTTCAGGGTTTTTTTTTGCGCAACCCCCCTCACCCTCCGCTCCTTATTCCATACCCCCCGTTTATTATTTTCCAGCTTGCCACGACCGACATGTGAGACATTATAAATCTAAAATCTAGCCTAGAAATCTGAATGAAACTTCTTTTTTTGTGTGTGTAAATGGCAAATTACCCTCAGCACTAGTACCGGTACCGAGTTGGCTACCTCAATTTTCTGCTTATTTTTTTACTTTTGTACTTTGGTTTATATTTTATTTTACGAAACTGGTTTTTCCTAAATGGGAAAAGTTGTCTCAGCAACTTACTAAAATCAGTAAAATTTCATGATCTTTTGGGGGGGGTTTTCTCTGAAGGAGAAGTAAAACAGATTTGTTACTACTAGTACAGGGGTGTGAGGTTGAATGAGCCACCATCACCCGCCCCCCTTTTTTTCAAGAACCCCCCCCCCCCCCCGCCCCCAACTGATTTTTGACCACTTTGTCCACCCCCCCCACCCCCCCCCCACACACACACACCTTTTATTCGATTCGATGCCTTATAGCATGCGAATGTGTGTAATTCTGTGTTTGTGTGTTTGTCTGTGTTTATGTGTGTGTTTGTGTGTATACATGTGCGTGTGTTTGTGTGTGTGTGTGTGAGTGTGGGTGTTTGGTGAGACATCATACAAACGTCCCGGTATCTGAACAATAAAGACTTCTCTTGTCTTCTCTTCTCTTTTCTCCTCTCCTCTCTCTCCTCTCTCTCCTCTCCTCTCCTTTCCTCTTCTCTTCCCTTCTCTTCCCTTCTCTTCTCTTCTCTCCTCTCCTCTCCTCTCTCTCCTCTCCTCTCCTCGCCTCGCCTCTTCTCTTCTCTCCTCTCCTCTTCTCTTCCCTTCTCTTCCCTTCTCTTCTCTCCTCTCCTCTCCTCTCCTCTTCTCTCCTCTCCTCTTCTCTTCTCTTCTCTTCTCTTCTCTCCTATCCTCTTCTCTTCCCTTCTCTTCCCTTCTCTTCTCTCCTCTCCTCTCCTCTCCTCTTCTCTTCTCTTCTCTTCTCTTCTCTTCTCTTCTCTACTTTTTTGATGCTTACAGATAAAATAAAAATCAAGTGCCCAGACAAACAATTCCTTCATCAATTCAGTGACACGTTTGGAATTCTCTGTTTATGGATACTGTTTGATCCACATTGGAATTCTCTCTCGCCACAATCGAACTCTGTCCCCGTTGACGTCGTTCTTTACTTCTGAGAATTCCGAAAACTGAAGGTAGCTACGTCTCTGGGGGTCAAAAGGTGGCCAGTCGCAGATGAGGTCGCCACCCAGTCCTTTGTTGGGGTTTCTGAAGTGGAAAGAAAGGGAGAAATTTGAAGGGGGGGAAATGAATAAAAGTCTGTTTTATAAGAAGTTACGTTACATTGCAGCTGGTCGGAGTTAAGCGCTAATTAGGTAGTCTTTCCATTTCTTTTAACCCATCCTGATTCTTTTTCTCTATCTTGCTTTTACCGTGGACCCAATGCCCATCGGCGTCTGTGAGGTAACGGATAGTCACTTTGCTATTCCATTCAAAAGACGTGATTCGATTACCGTGTTGGAAAGTTTATTCCACGAAGTATCTCCCTCTTTCACCTAGGATACTGAAATCCAACTCAGCCCAAGGCTATCAAGTCCTGGCAGTGGACTTGAAGCAGCTTGACTCGTAAACTTAAACGTTATAAATTGTGTTAATGGGGGCGTAAATCATTTACAATCATTTGCAATTGAGGATGAATTACTGAGGAACGTGCATAGATAAGTGGCACATGTATTAGATAATGCAAAGACAATTCCCTTTAAAAAATGGCACAGCATGCATTGGCCGTCAGTAATAAATTTTAATGTGAGGCAGCGTGGTGGAATCAGGCTCCCGTCAAAATAATCAAAGTGAAGAAACGTGCATTTTTCCGCAGGTTTGTGAATTTTTATCAATTTTCTGTTTTTTGGCTCTACACCGTTCATGCCCATTAAAGAACTCATTTCCGTATGGATTTTTCTTAAAAACGTTGATTAAAGGCACAAAAAAATGTAAATTTTCAGTTACCACGGACTCTTAAGCTAAGGAAATAACCAATCTTTGGCGGCCATTTTCTCACTAATTTTTCCTCTGAAAACAGGTGACCCCCAGCTCCTTCATTCGCAAATATCTTGACTTGTATTCAAGATAAATGGATAATTTTTCATCCTAATAAACACAAGTGAACAAGCTTTAAGATGATACCAATAACTCTACATGCCCAAAAATTGACGAGAGCCTGATTCCACCATGCTGCCTCATAAATACTATAAGACACAGTAAAACCCTAATGACAAGAAATTAACAGGATTGAGACTTTCTTCGATTCAAGCAGACTTCCTCTTTAAGGGGAATTTGCAATGCATTGAAAAAGGGAAAAAATAATGGGTTTTAAATGCTTTCGTTCTAACAGGATTTTCTTCTTAAATAACTGCACTCACCCAGTCTTGACGAACGCTGAGAGCATGTGCATGTACTTGTATTTTAACGCTTTGTCTACCGGTCCACAGCTATTGGCATTGTACTGGAAAAAAAAGGATAATTTGAAAGTGGTGAATGCGGCGAATGAGAAGACGATGACGATGATGATGATGACTCCCCCTCCTTCTCTGCTTTCCAAACGATGATTCAGTATTGCTTAAAAGATTAATTGATAACAAACGAAAATCTGTTCGTATAAAAATATCACAATGTATTTAGAGTTTAAGAAAATCATTTTGAACCTATTTTACAACTAAAAAGAAAAGACTATGACTACGCGTCTATCGAGGGTATGATGGGAACCAGACATCATGACGGTAAAGCGAGAAAACGCATCCAAATAAAAGGGATTCGAACCAACATCATCTGAATCGTAAGCTAGCATGATACTGGCAGAGCTAACGGTGCGTTCCTGACACAACGAATAAGGCATTCCCCGATGGTTGACATTCGTATACAAATGTCGAAACAACTCCAGTTCAAGGACTCCTTTTGAGGAATTCGAACTAAGATCATCCGAATCGTAATCTAGCATGATACTGGCGGAACCAACACTATGCTGCTGACATACCGGATAAGGAACCATTTTGAGAACATCGAGGTTTCCGGCGTCAAACAAGTAGAGCAGATCCACAGCGTGAGCCATCCCCTGTACGTCCCCAGTGAGGAACTTGGGGAAGTGCTTGAAGTACAGCAGGTACGTCTGGACAAATGGGGTCGAGAACTTGAATTAGTGTCAAAGAAAGAGAACGAGAAAGAAAGAG
>NW_004797318.1:616564-621474 GCF_000002075.1 Aplysia californica | reverse complement strand
ACAGACAGACAGACAGACAGACAGACAGACAGACAGACAGACAGACAGACAGACACAAAAAGAGACAGAGACAGAGAGAGACAGAGAGGGAGAGAGAGTGAGAGAGAGTGAGAGTGAGAGAGGGGGGGGTGCTTTTCTTTTCATCTGTTATTTCTTCTACTTTTCTTCTACTCTCATTGAAGCCCGTTGTTTCCGTCTATGGGCATCTTTTTTTTCAAAGTAAAGTAAAACGAAATAGATAAATATTAGATTGTCCAGTTCTTTGGAAATGTTATACGATCCCAAAAGCACTATTCACAATATTAGAAAGAAGGGGGGGGGGGCGGTTTCAGCTAAAGCTGAACTTGAACCATAATTGACACAATATTATATCTTTTACCATCTTTTCTACATGGGAATCGAACTCAAGCAACTAACCCACAAGGCGAAAAGTTCACCAATGTCACCACAGATACCGCTGCGATATAAGATAAGATAAAACGTCTGTGGTGCAGTAATTAGACACTTTGCAGACGCATGCAGAAAACCCCAGTTTGATTCTGGACAATGAAGAATGTTCATCGTGTGTTTTGGCTTTTTTGCTGGGATGTTGTATCTCTCCCAGCTTGGGTCCGCCTTGACAGGCAGGGTCGAAGCCCACTTCATAAATGGTCTAAATTATGTCATCAGGTACGTAAAACACCTAAAGAAAACAAGATAAGACGCAGTTCATTGATCCTTTCCTGGAAGTAAAAACAGTGTAGTGGCACGGTTATTTATAGTAACACCATGGCACCGTTGCATCAAAACGGACAAAAGCGATTATGAGTCTACTGTTTTACATCACATGATGATGGTAGACTTGGTAAATTCGGGCAATGTGCTGCCACTTCTTCATATTTCGTCTATTCTGCACAGTAACATTTAAAAGAGAATATTAGAAGCAACATAATGATAATTATGTGGTCCTTAAAGACTGTGCTGAAAATAGTGTTATTATTGAATGAAAAGAAAACAAACTAAGAAGAGTTTGGAATTGCAAACGTGAAAAGATAACTCATCGAGACAATACGGAGGCAATAGGTGAAATTCAAGGGTTATGTATTCGAAAAAGGGTTGGAACGACTAAGTATAACAGGAACATTCGATGGATCAGAAGCGAAGGACGCCAATGCGCAAGATTCATAGTAGCCTGAACACCTGGGAAACTGTATATCAACACAATGGATAACTCACCCATGGAGCCCTCGAATGAAATGAGGGATGGTGAACCATAACCACCAACGTCTTTTCAAGGCAAGACAATTGATGATGATAAAACTATAGCTGAGCCCTCCGCACAATCATTTGATTAATCAATTAAATTGATTAATTAATAGATATTTTAAAAAAACCAAAAAAAACATATTAATAATATGAATATGAACAAGAATACCTTTTTGATAATGCCCAGAGCTGTAAACTTTATAAACACGAACCCACGTCCACCTACCTTGCTTGGGCGTCTTGGGAAGTCCTGGGTGAGTCCTTCCACGTACTGGACGGCGGGAATGTTGAAAAAGAAGTCTGCCGCCAAGTCGTTGAGTGGGGACACGTCAAAATAGTTCATGTAGAAAAATGTCACCTTGTCGATGACTTCGTTGCTGGCATTGCCGTAGGTCAAAGTCATAGCTAAGGTAACCCATTCACGAACGTAGTCACGATCATAGATCTGGGGGAAATGATTGTACAGATTTCCCGTTTCATTTCCCTTACGCCCATATTGGCACAATACAAGTTATTTGCAGTTCGGACTTCCTCAACTCAGCTAATGTTAAATCAAAGACAAAGTCACCTTATGGAATATCCTTGAAAATAAATGTCCATTATGTTCTTTCTATAGCAGGGTTGAGGAGTTTTGCTGACACTCCCACTCCCTCCCCAGGCCAACCTCTTTTGTAGAAAACATTTTTTGTTTCATTAGGTCTATAAATAAACGTTGCTTATACACCTATCAAAACAATTTATTTCAACAGAAAGGCGGTCTATGATCCCTTTTTAAGGACCGACCCGGTTGTAGTTGACACAGCAACACATCCCAGAGTGGAAACGAAAGTTATATTCAATAAAATACCCCCCCCCTTACACACACACACACACACACACACACACACACACACACACACACACACACACACACACAAACAAACACATGGGAATCGAGCCAGCGCCCTTATCGTACTGAGCGAACAGCCTGTAACTTGTAACACCTTAGACGCTAATATAGACCCGGTATGTTATGATCTTGTTCAAATTCTAAAGCCCTATTAGTTACAAAAAGATGTCGCTCCAGAACTGTTTTGTTCTAAGTGCACTTAACTACATTGTATAGAGTGCACTTTTGACAAAAGTTCTAGGGCGACGATGGTTCAGAGTGCAGAAGATGAAAGAGATAAAGAAGGAAAGTAGACACGAATTGGCAAACGAAACAAGAATATACTATCACATCAAGAGACCAACGTCTCCTCCTTCCTATGCCCTTAACCCTTTCAGTATCAATTCGGAGACTGTTTTGGGCTCTCAGGTATCAGTCTTGAGCAGGTTTGGCAGTGAGAGGGTTAGTTAATTCGTGAAGCGGTGTTCAGAGCGTCACCTCCATCAATGTGCTGGTACATGTCTATTCCCTTTTCAGGGGGTCGCGCATGGAATTACCGAGGGACTGAGTAGTTGATGAGCACAGGTTTACAGTGGCGTCAGGCATGTTGAATTTTAAGAGATTTGTTACAGCTGTGTAGTCTGTTATAAAAATCTTTCTTTTCTGACAAACTGAAGCGTAATAGTATGGTTAATGACCGTGTTCTGTAGAATTTCATTTTCCTTCAGCTTTTTGCACTAAATCCCATTTTGAGTCTGTTGAAAATCTTGCATTTTAGACCCAAAATGATATTTTCATTCTCATTTTTAACACCCGCTTTCGAATGGGGAATTTAATGCGTTTAAAGTAACTTATGTTCAAAACGGAAAAAGATGGATTGAAACCAAAACTGTACTGAACTCGTGATATCGTGGTAACAAGGAGGGTGTTTTTGAGAGTTTTCAAGGCTCTCCCTCTTACAGGGATGGTCCTATCGCAAAAAAAAACAACACTTTAGCTTATTTTGGTGCTCTGACTCTTAATTAAACTAAGAGTATTGATGAAAAGGATGTTGAATCGATTCCATATTTTTCCTTACCTTTCCCTTGGCGCCAGTCTGGCCAACGGACCCATCATTCTGCAGCACACTGACAAGATAGTCTCTCTCTAGTATCTTAGTAGTCTCCAAGTACTGTTTGTTTTTGAAGATCTCGTATGGCTGAACAAAACAACAAAGAAACCCGGACAGGTTGTAAGAGTAAAAAAGAAGAACTTTGATCAAATATAAATTACTAGTAGTTCGAGTACGTCTTTGGGTAAAGGTTGTCAGCTTAAATTAGAAGCACTATGAGTAAATGTATTGAGAAACACAGAGGGGGCCTTTTCAAGTATCATTGCTTTTCATGAAAGTAATCAATCTCTCTCACTTTTATAAGCCTATCACACAATTCAATTATGGCCATTAAATGATGGATATGAAGACAAATTGGAAATAACAGCGCCCTTTATATCAAAGACAACAGTCCTGTAAAGGGTTTGAAAAGAAAGGGCCGCCCATTGCTTTTTGGTAGCATCAGTAATCTCGTGTTTAGGCTACCAGACAGGTAATTGTGAGATTACTGGATGAGGGTTCGAGGCTCAGCGTGATCCGACCTTATCTTCTTAGGCAAGGCACTTTACATTAATTTTCCTATTTGGATCGGTCCTATCGAAGCTAGCTGGACGTTAAATTATTTTGGAGGTCCCTCCTATCATAGACAATCCTAAATTGTTGTATGGAGTGTTCAGACTATACTATTTCAGCCATCGTTTCGTTTCCCCGTTGTATTTCGTTTGTGTGAATGGACCATCAGCAGACAGAATGACATGATCTATGTTCAATGGATCAGGAAAACTTAGCTATCGATTTCTGAATGTTTGAAATGTTTTGATATTAACATTTGTCTCGTTTTCCCCTTTACCCTTGAAAGATTTGGGTTTTTATGGTCCAGTAAAACAATTCCCAGAGGAAGTAGAAACCGAATATTTACACAGCCATGCACCTACACATGCGCACGCAAATATATATAATATACAATATTACAATATACAAGGAAAGGGTATCAGACAGACAGATAGAGAGACAAACACGAAGATAGACAAACGCGAAGAGACACTCTCTCACAGAGCGAGACATAGATAGATAGATAGATAGATAGATAGATAGATAGATAGATAGATACCTAAACTTACTCCGTAAGGAAACAGATCCCCATCTTTCACTGCCGAGAAAACGTCTGTCCGAGCAAAGTTCAAAGCACTGGTGTTAGCCAATCGCTGTGCAGGTAGTTGTTTTAAACATGTGATCACGGGCGTCCAATCAGCTTCTGTTACTGGGTTCTTATCTTCTTGTTTAATACAGCCTACACTTCTGTGAGGGGAATTGAGTTCAAGTTATTCAAATTGCGAAGCACCATTTTGTACGCGAAATGTAAATACTATTTGTATACGAGTTTAACAAAAAAATGAAATGTGTGGTGTTTAGAGAGAGGGATACGGGGAACGACATCATCCAGGATAGGCAGACAGAGAGAGAGAGCGTGAGAAAGCGAGTGAGAGAGAGAGAAAAAGAGCGAGAGAGGGGGGCGGGAGACAGAGAGACAGACAGACATAAAGACAGATTGACATACTAAGAGAGAAAGAAAGCGACAGAGAAGAAGAGAAAACCATAAAGGCACACAAACATGGTGGCATATTCACAGACACACGATGAAATAGATAGATAGATAGATAGATAGATAGATAGATAGATAGATAGATAGATAGATAGATAGATAGG
>NW_004797318.1:612806-616464 GCF_000002075.1 Aplysia californica | reverse complement strand
GTGGGGGATCTATATCTATATATATATATATATATATATATAAAATATGATATATATATATATATTACATAACATAAATATATAAATAAATGTGTGTGTGTGTGTGCGTGTGCGTGTGTGTGTGTGTGTGTGTGTGTGTGTGTGTGTGTGTGTGTGTGTGTGTGTGTGTGTGTGTGTGTGTGTGTGTGTGTGTGTGACGACGTGGTGGAATCAGGTCCTTTCAATTTTTGGGCATTTGGAGTTATTGGTATCATCTTAATCAACCTTCTTCAATTGTCTTGCTATCAATGAAAAAAATGCCCATCTAATTTGTTTAGAAGTTCAGATATTTGAGATTGAAGAAGGTGAGATTGTCTGGTTTCAAAGGTAGAATTAGCGAGAAAATGCTTGGATATTTCCAGAGGTTAATAGTCTGTGGAAACTTTTAAAAACTTACATGTTTTGTGCCTTTAATCAACGTTTTTCAGTTTTTAAAAAAACCACCGAAAAATGTGTTCGTAATTGGACAGCAGTGGTGTTAAGCCAACAAAAAAAAATTGGCAGAAAAATGTCAGATTACAATAAACAAGGAAAGGGTATCAGACAGACAGATAGAGAGACAAACACGAAGATAGACAAACGCGAAGAGACACTCTCTCACAGAGCGAGACATAGATAGATAGATAGATAGATAGGTAGATAGATAGATAGATAGATAGATAGATAGATAGATAGATAGATACCTAAACTTACTCCGTAAGGAAACAGATCCCCATCTTTCACTGCCGAGAAAACGTCTGTCCGAGCAAAGTTCAAAGCACTGGTGTTAGCCAATCGCTGTGCAGGTAGTTGTTTTAAACACGTGATCACGGGCGTCCAATCAGCTTCTGTTACTGGGTTCTTATCTTCTTGCTTAATACAGCCTACACTTCTGTGAGGGGAATTGAGTTCAGGTTATTCAAATTGCGAAGCACCATTTTGTACGCGAAATGTAAATACTATTTGTATACGAGTATTACAAAAAAATGAAATGTGTGGTGTTTAGAGAGAGGGATACGAGGAGCGACAACATCCAGGATAGGCAGACAGAGAGAGCGTGAGAAAGCGAGTGAGAGAGAGAGAAAGAGAGCGAGAGAGAGGGGGAGGGAGACAGAGAGACAGACAGACAGACAGATACACTGACTGACTGACATACTAAGAGAGAAAGAAAGCGACAGAGAAGAAGAGAAAACCGTAAAGGCACACAAACATGGTGGCGTACTCACAGATACACGATGAAATAGATAGATAGATAGATAGATAGATAGATAGATAGATAGATAGATAGATAGATAGATAGATTGATTGATAGATAGAGAGAGAGAGAGAGAGAGAGAGAGAGAGAGAGAGAGAGAGAGAGAGAGAGAGAGAGAGAAATAAAACAGAGAAAGAAAGAAAGCCAGCATGGAGGAAAATGGGTCTAGGACGCTCCAGTTAATGTGTAATTTGAGGGGGGGAGGAGGGGTAGGCATGTGTGTATGGGGATGTGGGGGGGGACTAGAAGGTCTTCAAATGCAGGAATAAAGGATCTATTTTCACGAATACTTGACGTGCAAGTGTTCTGACAGTAAATAAGAAGTCTGGACGGACGTGATGACGTAGAAGAGTTTTGAACTTGTGACATAGTCATGTTGCCACAATCGTTATTAAATGCTTTACCAGTGATAGCATAGGATATGGCACATAACGCCAACATAGTCATCATCAAAAGGACAACTTTTATATTAATCAAATGTTAAGGAAGGCTAGTGGAGACAGTTTTGCTTCAAACTTTGATCACTCTATGGAAGGAAAGGGGATACGATGAGATATGGTTTCTGCCTTTCTGAGCTGCCTGAGGGGATTTAGTGTTGGTGCCAAAATCGGTACTTCGCGCTAGCAAGCATCATCATCGTTGCTTTCATAGATTTTCATAAACGTTATCTAATCTGCTTTGAAACTACCACCACCATCATCATCATCATCATCAGAGCTTCCCCATTGGATGTGGCTGTCTTCGTTGAGAACGGTACTCCCCATCGTGATGGGAACAGCTTGCCACAATAATCAAGAGAGAAATCAAAGACCCACCATGTAGAACTAAGTACCAGCACCTGGAAGATGTGTATTCTGGGTACTCCTATAAGCGGGAACAAAACTCTATCACATGTCGCTGGGACCAGGTTGAGCAAGCGAGACTGCGGTCGGACCATCATTGGAGTTTAAGATGGTATAGGAACTTTGTAAATGAAGAGCTCAGCCCATGTTGCCGAAGATGCGGCCATGAAAAGGAGGATATCAAACATATGTTTGAATGTCCAGGAACAATGGCAATTCGAATAGAGTTATTTGGACGAGTGGAGGTGCCGCTAAGCATATTGACAATGGAGCCGAAAAAGAGCCTCGCTCTCGCTCGAAGATTTCTTCGTGAAGTCCGTCAGGCAAATTAAGGAAACAAAAAAAATCATCATCATCATCATCATCATCATCATCATCATCATCATCATCATCATCATCATCATCATCTTCAACAGCAGCAGCAGCAGCAGCAGTAGCAGCAGCAGCAGCAGCAGCAGCAGCAGCAGCAGCAGCAGTAGAATGATCAGCAGCAGCAACTTTCAGGTGATTTTCCAACTTAATAATCTAACACTCTAAGTCGTATTTCTAACATCTGGTACCCAGATGAAGAGGAAACGGGACCATTTTCCATG
The DNA here is from genome assembly GCF_000002075.1 of Aplysia californica. Lineage (NCBI taxonomy): Eukaryota > Metazoa > Mollusca > Gastropoda > Aplysiida > Aplysiidae > Aplysia > Aplysia californica. Next base: position 613,756 of record NW_004797318.1, on the reverse strand, counting down.
AAAAGGAACAGGGCATCTCTCCCTCAACTCACCGCGCAGCTCTGACGGTGGTCACTTGAGGATTATCATTCCAGCCTGATGCACTGAGCCCCGTGGCTTTACTAAGGACGATAACTCTCTGGAACAGTCCCTGCACACCGGTAGATAATGCTAAGGCTGAGGTGTCAAAGGCTCCAGCAGACTCTCCACCCAACTGAAAGTGAAAGGCCAAAGACACGCATAAGCACCGGAGTGAAATATTTCTAAAGCACGCCGTGCAAAATGCTACGATGTTGACGCTTTTGAGTTTTCAAAAACAAGTTAATGCCAAAATGGGAGGCATAGAATTGTATGTCTATCATAATGTCACGTTCGTAAGATAAAAGCCTAAGTCTTTTATTGTGGCAATTTTGAGAAAATGGAAAAAAAGAACTGTTTCTTTTGAACAATTGACTCTGTGAAACGCTTGAATTTGTTTACTCTCAACTGATTTTATATTTGGAGTATTCCTTTGTCAAAGTGAACTATACTTTAATAATATTACCAAGCTGGCTCTGCTCTTCATTTTCAAACCAAAAACTTCAAATCGGCGAAAAATGACTTAGGCATTATCATATGAGTGCAACGATGATATCCAAGACTTTGCACTCTGACATAATCCCTGTTCACCTTGAAGCGCACCATTAGTTTTTCCTATGTTTGGAACCAAATGAAGGGCAAGAAGGGAAATGTTGATCATGCACTCAACGATACTATAGTGAAACGAGAGGGGTTTTTTGTCCTTCATTTGCACGACCGTAGTGCGCATGGGCTCGGCGAAGGTTTTATAGTGGGCAAAGAGCAGCAGCCATGACGAAGCCCGGTCTAGGATATTACAATTCGAGACGGTGGGGTGTAAATATTTTGTGCTCCCTTTTTCACAACTCAAAACCAAAAAAAATTCAGCCTTTGTCTACCTTGGATTTTCCTGA
>NW_004797318.1:607186-612706 GCF_000002075.1 Aplysia californica | reverse complement strand
TGAAACGCTTGAATTTGTTTACTCTCAACTGATTTTATATTTGGAGTATTCCTTTGTCAAAGTGAACTATACTATAATAATATTACCAAGCTGGCTCTGCTCTTCATTTTCAAACCAAAAACTTCAAATCGGCGAAAAATGACTTAGGCATTATCATATGAGTGCAACGATGATATCCAAGACTTTGCACTCTGACATAATCCCTGTTCACCATAAAGCGCACCATTAGTTTTTCCTCTGTTTGGAACCAAATGAAGGGCAAGAAGGGAAATGTTGATCATGCACTCAACGATAATATAGTGAAACGAGAGGGGGGTTTTTGTCCTTCATTTGCACGACCGTAGTGCGCATGGGCTCGGCGAAGGTTTTACAGTGGGCAAAGAGCAGCAGCCATGACGAAGCCCGGTCTAGGATATTACAATTCGAGACGTTGGGGTGTAAATATTTTGTGCTCCCTTTTTCACAACTCAAAAACAAAAAAAATTCAGCCTTTGTCTACCTTGGATTTTCCTGTTATGACTTACTCAGACAGTGATAAATAAATCATAGCGCAATGACGGCGTTAATACAACACAATTTATATGTCTTCATGTTATGGAAACTGTGACCAAGAATTGTTGATTGCAAGACGAAGCAAATATAAAGGGGAAACACACAACAAATTTTGGTCACCATTTTCTTTCGGGCAAGTTGGACATTTTAAAAAACGTATGTTCACATATTCGAATTTAAGTTGATTTTGTTCGTGTGTTTGATTGTTTTGTTTTTGATCAAGAAAGTCCTGAAGATAAAAAGAGGCTAAACAAACAAACAAACGTAATAAATTGTAAGGTCACTCACCGTGACAGCCTGAGGGTCACCCCCAAAAGCTTGGATGTTGTCTCTGACCCACTCCAAAGCCCGGATCTGATCCCACAGGCCGAAGTTGCCGAGGCAGTCCGGGGTCAGGGTGCTGAGGAAACCAAAGGTGCCGAGACGGTAGTTCAAGGTCACGACAACTAGGTCAAAGGTCGTCACTAGCGTTCCGGGGAAGATGGTGTTAGAGTTTCCTCCTAGGTTGCTCCCTCCGTGGATGTAAACAAACACCTGAATGAAAAGTGAAGACGTAGGCGAATCTGTTCTTTAAGTCTTTGTTGATAGAGGCAATTGGCTGTATGGAAAATAACAGTTTATAACATAAATCATTAGACGCTATGCTATTGGTCAAAATATAAAAGTTAATCACAAAAAAAGTAAAAAATTGAAAGTAAAAGAAGAAAAGGTTCAGCAAGCAAATCGTTAAGTGTAGAGAAGAAAGTTATCGAAAGATATCGTTACGTACTCGTATAATATGAGCAATTGTGGCAGTAAATGAAGATATGCATGCTTAATTTAAAATAGATGTTTGGATGGTGGCACTGTTAGGTTTCATTTCTTTATTTTCCATCTATTAAATTCCTTCCCATTCCTTTTCCTCACGCTAAACTGTACTGTGTTTTTTCAACAATCAGTATGAACAGTGGAAATGACAAAGAAAACACACCCTTCACCTTAATTACATTTCCAAATACTTTCTTAATGTTTTTTAATGAGGTAGCTTTCATTGAGAAAAAGAGCACTGAAACGTTACATTGAGCCAATCCTATTTTACGGATACGAAGCGTGGACAATCAATAAACAGCTGGAAAGAACAATTGTAGCGATAGAGTTGTGGTTCATAAGACGTATGCTACGTATCCCATGGAGAGGTAAAAAAAAACAAATGAAGATGTCCTGATTGAAGCAAATTATAGAAGACAACTTATCACGAATATCAGAAAGCGACAGGCAAATTTCTTTGGACACACAATGCGGAAAGAAGCATTAGAGAATATTGTAACAACAGGCAAGTTTGATAGAAAGAGAGGCAGAGGTAGACAGAGGGAAAAGATACTGGACAAGATGACAACATGGCTAGGAGCAGTAAGAACAACAGACACCATTGCTGCTGCGCAAGACAGTGAAGTGGAGGTCCATGATCGCCCACGCCAGTCGGCAAGACACTGGAGGATGATGATGAGCTTTCATTGACCATGCTATGCCGCTGATGAACGCCAACAAAGTGACGGAGTGGCACACGCCCTAATGCAGAGATGAAGATGCTTCTTTAAATTTTTCCCTACGGTGGAATACAGCTTAAAATCTTTGACAGCAACGGGACAAGCATTATACGTCATGCATGTATGTCGCAATGTACATATGTGTACTTATAGAGACTCACGTGGTGACGTCTTGAAAAGGGGAGAATGGTGGTGTATGGTAAGGGGATAAAGGTGTTACATTCGTACTGTGAATTGTGGGGGTATAGTGGTGTCGCTGTCTCAAAATAGCCAATTTGTAGGTTAAGTTACTTTAATCATTCTTCTAGTGATCCTGTGTGTGCACCCAAAAGACCATGTTTGATGCTGGGTCCAGGTAAAATTATTATTATTATTACTATTATTATTATTATTATTATTATTATTATTATTATTATTATTATTATTATTATTATTATTATTATTATTATTATTATTACTGGATCAAGACGTTTTTAAAACTTATAAAAATAATAGATAAAGAAAAATGGTTTCGTCGCTGGCTTATGGGAGTGCCATGCAAAGTTCTGTTTGCATTGGCAAATCTATAGGACAAAATCGATATTTTTTCTTTCAAATGAAATTAAATGAAAGTGAATTGCCGAATGAAAGAAGGTGAAACCGTATAATCGAAAAGGTAAACACGAGCATAGGCCTACACATGATAGCATTCAAATTTGTGTAATCTTACTGCGTAGATCAGACGGTATTTTGACAGTAAGCGTAACAAAATAACAAAGGAACTGAAATAACACTCAAAATTCAATTCCCGAGTAAAATCGTGACACGCATCTTGGATGGATTCAAAGTGACGCAAGAGTCTCAAAATACCACAAGTGGTTTCTTTCTTGTAAAAAAAATAATTTTGAAGACCACAGTTCTAGTTATTGTCCTCACATTAATAATATAACGTTCATGGGGCAAACTGGGCCCAGGGGTTATCCCCTCACTACGGGCTCTTAGCTCTACCTCACTAATCAAAAAGCAAACAAAGATTTTTTTTAAAAACAAAGGTCAAAACAAAACCAAAAATGCGACTTTGCTTTCATGGAATATTTTCGTTTTCAGCGGCTTGTCGATGGGGGCGTAGAAAAAAAACACAAAACTTTTGAATGTTTTATTAGTGTTCTCTTAAACTTCAATTAATTAATTGTGACCTCCCGTTTGAAACGCACGATTTTTCCTCAAATACCCCCCCCCCCCCCCCCGGGGAAATTTTGGGGGCACATAAACCCAAAAATTAAACCAAACCTTCCCCCCCCCCCCCCAAACCCCGGGGTTAATTTTCATGGTCTCCTCCATATTTTTCCCACTTTCTCCCCGAGGAATATTGAGGGTGTTAAGAGGACACCCCCCCCCCCTCCTTATCCCCACCCCTTTCCTTTCAGAAAACAGAAAAAAAGAAAACGTGGGTGGTAGAGATAAAAGGGAGCTACAGAAAGAAGTCTTTTTATGCCAAGCTATTTGCTGTAGGCCAATATTGCTACCATCATACTCTTTGCTTTCGCTGAATTGGTTTTCGAAAGAAGCCTTTTGTGCCCGTGTTCCAACATTTGGGGTGTGTATGTGTAAGTGTGTGTGTGTGTGTGTGTGTGTGTGTGTGTGTGTGTGTGTGTGTGTGTGTGCGTGCGCGTGAGCACGTGTGTTCGTGCGCGTACATGTCCGTATGAATGTTTCCAAACTCGCGAGTATGATCATGAGAGTATGTATTATAATAGTATTATGTTAGCATGCCTACCATCTGGCCCATACACAGGTACGGCAGTACTTACTTACTAACTCTCTCCCTATACCGTCAGGTACATAAGGCGGAGAGCAGTCGACTCCACGCTTGTCTGTCCCGGGCCACTTTCTCAAATTTCGGCCCATCTAGTTCCTGGGTGATTGCCTCATCTCTTATTGTGCCTCTATAGCTTCCATATTTCCCTTGGCCAGGCCAACGTGTCTCGCTCAGGCCTAATATGTCGAGGTGATAGCTGGACATTTCGTTTGTTATTTGGGCTAATTTAGAGGTCTGGAGCATGGTTCTAACGTTCCAGAAGCCTGTCTTGAGATGTTTATTGGGTTTCAGGAGGGAGCTGCTCGGGCTATTAACCATCACATTAGCTCTATTTGATCTGCTCCTTTCTTCCAACACAATAAGGTAACGTTTTCTGCTTTTCGTTTCAGTAACTTGAAGGATTTTATGAGATGGGTTGTTGGCCCATCCGCAACCTCCAGAGGAAATCCTAATAAGTTCCCGTGTCTGCTGGAGGAGACACAGTACCCGTTTGTGGTGGCCATTTTGGATAAACCATCCTCATCTGCCCTCTGCTGCTGGAGAAATAAATCTCTTGTTCACCAAGTAGCCAGACATCCTCACTATTTGACTCAGCGTAATTATACCTTTTACTAACCTTTCGAAGCGTGCCACCCTCGGGCATAGAGGTGGGAGTGAATACATTCAGATAGAGACAGTCCTCTTGTCCTGGGCCCATGATATCAATCCATGTGGAGTCCTGCATACAGAAGGGCCCGAACTCTGTAGCATTGTACACGCTCCCTGGTCGAAAAAAAACACAACAGAATGCTAAACGGGGACAAGGGATGGTGTAAAGAATATTATGTGGTTCTTTGGGAGGATCAACACTAATTAAATTCAAGTTTTCTTGACAAAATCTAGTTTACATATTAGGGTGGAAATCGAAGACAAAACCCCCAAAAAGTGAAATTAAAATAAAAACTGTTGCAAAAATTGTTCGTAAGTGTGTGTCATCCAACCGACCAGCGACAGTGGCATAATGATTATAATAGGCCCTTCGCCTTGTCTCGTAAAAAGAAAGTTCAGTGTGTGTCCCGCTCAGGGAAGTTATAAATTGTAACAAGTACCTCCGTCTTTCTTTTAGTACCCGAAAGGTTGCATCCACTTCAGTTTAGGTTGGAAGTAACATCCAGATTTTTTTTTATGAGGACACCCACCCCCCACCCCCTCCCAAATTCAATGATCTAAATAAATTTGTCAAAATGTCATAAAGCAGTTACGTTTAAAACCAGCGTATTTTTCCTTTTACACTACAACGGGAAAGAATAGAACAAAGGTAGGTAAATAAAAGCAGTTCTGACGTTGGAAATCAATAAATATATCCGAAAATTAATCCAATGACTCTAAATTCATTTAGATCTAACTCTAAAAATATAACGCGCAGGTGCTCTATGATTTGCTCCTTCTTTCCTATGAAACATTTTTTTACCCTGCCCAATTCAATCATCTGGCGCTTTTTTTGTTTAATAATAACAACAAACTGTGCAGCATTTTGGATTTTAAAATTATCTGTTAGTCTTAGAGTAAACACGCCGGAGAATGTTTTATATACAAATAAATATATGAATAAATAAATAAATAAATAAATAAATAAATAAATAAATATGTTTCTTCACTCTTATG
>NW_004797318.1:600898-607086 GCF_000002075.1 Aplysia californica | reverse complement strand
AATAAATAAATAAATAAATAAATAAATATGTTTCTTCACTCTTATGACGTTCATTGGTAAGTTACACATCCAAGTTTTGCCATAGCCCCAACTGGAGATGGTTAGAACCACTGGGTAGTAGTTAATTATTTAGATCATGTTAGTCCTAGATTCCTCAGCTCTTTCGAGTCATGATGTTGGCACCCTCTGTCCCGCTCCTTTGCCGAGTCATCTGAACTCACTTAAGAACCGAAGGTTCCGAAAGTATGCACGAAGTCTCATGCCATAGTGGTGACTTTGTCACTATTAGTACCTAAACAACTGGGCCCAGACGAGTTGGTAGAAGGGATAAAGATACATATTTTGCTTTATGGGGGTTGTGTTTGTGTGTTTGCATCTGTAAGTTTAGTCCTTTCTTAATATGTGTTCAACTACGTTGATTTTTGTTGGACATTCCCTATTTAGTATACTTTTATCTCATGGATTGTTTTCAACCGGATTGCTAATCGAAAATAATAAGTAGGCTACCACGGCTTGTGGGTTGACCTGTTTGACGACTCACCGTCCCGGGGCGAGTGGAGTCATCGCAATACAATGAAACCACTTTACCCAGGGGGAGGGGGGGGAGCCCCCCTATTATACTTCCTAACAGTACAACCCTCCCCAGTTCAACCCGGCATGCTACCTGTAAAATATAAACTTTAAAAAATAAGATAGAATAATAGTAATAGTAATTAATAATTTTAATATAACATTCTTAAACGCTGATAAAAAACAAGACAGATAATAATAATAATAATAATAATAATAATAATAATAATAATAATAATAATAATAATAATAATAAATGAATAAAACAACGTGATCTTTTGTATGCCGAAATATTAAAGCGCTTTATATACACCTGTGTGGGGTAAATGAAAAAAAAATTATATTTCCTCTCTAACATATGTTATGAAACTGTCCTTATCTCTCCTTTTTTGTGTTTGTTACTCACTTGTAACAGCTTTTAATTATTTGTTTGTTGTGTTTTGCGGCCTTCGCAATTGCATTATGTTATATGAGCGAGCGGGACACATTAAATATTTTCAGTTGGTACAAAATTTTGAATTTTGGCGGCCGAAGCCTACTCTTATCGATTTTAGACCTCTAAGGGATCTTTAACATGAGCAACTTGCACACGGGACCTCCGAGATTGTGCGCCCTTGTCCGAGAAGAATAGGTGTAGATCTTTCCTACCCGAAGATCAGGGGTGGGGCTGAAAGACAGCAGTAAGAAGGAACCAAGGAGTAGCAGTAGAAAGGCTGCAGAAAGAGTCAGAAGCCCAGGGGGGGTGAGGGGGTGGGGGCAGAAAGTGGAGACGAAAGCACACCACAAAGCATTGCTAGAGAGCAGGAAAAGAGGTGAAAGGAGGCAATTTTAGAGAAGAAAATTTTTCCGTCGCTATTCGAATTCGAACCCGGGACCTTTGAATGAGAAGCGAACACCTTAGTCTCTAGGCCACCAGAGCCCCCGTAACAACTCTAATCTTTTGCCCTTTCATGACTTAATGTGTTTCAAGTGCCCTAAAACATTTACTACAGCAAATAAAACGTGGAAATATCCTCACCAAAAAAGGGTGCTATGGGCACAGTTTTCTTGAACCTCAAGTCGCCAGTGGGCGGTTCCGCATAAGGGATTCCCCGAAAAGCGTTGTATGGCTGACCGTTGTCTCCAGTAAGAGTGGAACCCTGGTAGGTTCCAGAGAATGAGGTGACCAGTTGACCGTTGGCAAAACCAGGTCCTGTGAGCAGGAAAGTGCAGCCACATAGGACGGCGAGCGTAGTCGAAGTCCACATCTTTGGGCAATGATTGGCGAACCCTGAATGGATAGATAGATAGATAGATAGATAGATAGATAGATAGATAGATAGATAGATAGATAAGGGAGAAAGAGGGGAGAAAACAGTGAGAGAAAGTGAAGAAAGTCAAACAGACAAAAGAGAGGGATGGAGAGAGAAGTGTGAAATTTATGTTTGTTTGTTTTGTGTTGTTGTTGTTGTTGTTGTTGTTGTTGTTGTTGTTGCTGTTGTTTTAGTTGTTGTTTTTCGGGAGGGATGTGATTGAACAATTGCAGTCGGATCAAAAAATTATTTTTAAAGTATAGAGCAAGGAGCACATAAAATGAGACTTTATTACAAAAGTTGTTATTGTTTTATTTTGCGTGGTTTAAAAACTGTTGTTTTTAATTTCTAGGCTCAGTTAGGAAGGGGGAAATGAATAATTTACTTTTATGGGTAAAGTTAAGAAAATATTCATAAAATGAAATTCAAATTAAATTTTATCTAGATCTAATAGTAAGGAAACCAAAGAAAGGAAGGAGAATTCGCACTGACCTTACTGGGGTCCTTGAAGTCTGAATAACCGAGGGGCGAAGTAGTTGGCAGAACGGACTGTGTAAAACGAGTCTTAGTCAAACACTGTGAAACATTATTCGGATGAATGTGAAGTGAATGTGAAAAGAACGGGACTGTGGTACTGGCGTGGGGTGAAAAGGTGTAAAGTTTGCATATTATTGAAAATAACTGGATTGTATTTGAACACGAAAGGGAGGGAGAGAGAGAGAGAGAGAGAGAGAGAGAGAGAGAGAGAGAGAGAGAGAGAGGGGGGAGAGAGAGAGTGGGGGGGGGTTAAGAGAGAGTATGTGTGTATGTGTGTGTCTGCGTGTACGTGTGCGTGTGTGTGTGTGTGTGTGTGTGTGTGTGTGTGTTTGTGTGTGTGTCTATATGTGTGTGTGTGTGTGTGTGTGCGTCCGTGTGCGTGTCCGTTTGCGTGTGCATGGTAAGACTTTTTATTTCCTAATGTACTGGTATGTACAATGAGTATCTCTCTCTCTCACTCTCACTCTCACTCTCTCACTCTCTTTCTATCTCTTTCACTCTCTTTCTTTTTCTCTCTCTTTATCTCTTTCTCTCTCTCACTCTCTCTCTCTCCCTCTCTCTCTCTCTCTCTCTCTCTCTCTCTCTCTTTCTCTGTCTCTGTCTCTCTCTCTCTCTCTCTCTCTCTCTCTCTCTCTCTCTCTCTCTCTCTCTCTCTCTCTCTCTCTCTCTCTCTCTCTCTCTCTCTCTCTCTTAATAAAAGGCACAAAAATATGTAAAATTAAGTTGAAAAGGCGGTTTAGGACCAGCAGTCGACAACCCCTTAGTTCTTAAGATATAGCAGGGGGGACAGGGAGAAGAAGTGTGTGTGTGTGTGTGTGTGTGTGTGTGTGTGGAGAGAGAGAGAGAGAGAGAGAGAGAGAGAGAGAGAGAGAGAGAGAGAGACAGACAGACAGACAGACAGACAGACAGACAGACAGACAGACAGACAGACAGACAGACAGACAGATAGACAGACAGACAGAGAAAGGGGGTGGGGGCGTTGTGGACGGGGGAGGTAGAAGAAATGATTTTAGAAATACCGCTACACTGTAAAAGGAACACACCGACGTCTTCAAAACCACAGAGACAGTGTATTTCGCCTGTTCATTTTCCTCTGACAGTTAAAATAAAATTCTAGCTCATTGACTAATTCACCTGTGCCCACGAAACATTGCATGGCCCTTTTGCAGGCTTGGGACCAAACAAAAATACTTTTTCAAAAAATTCTGAGTCAATAATAAAACAGTTTTTCTCTTTGGGCCCTATATTAAAAACAACTCTTTGGGTGCCGACCACATGATCATGTTTTCACGTTGGTGAGTCTCGAAAATTACTCACCCCTGTCTCCTGAATCGTGTTTCTTAGGCGAACGTTAACGAGCAGGAATGAACAGATTTGTTTCGTTTCTCAGTTGACTAAATCACAAAGGCCAAAGAAGGACGGTAACTTTTCATCAAATATATTTTTCTAAATTCTAGAAATGAATAATTCAAAGATCGGGCTCCGTCATAAGGACCTACCTATCTTTTTGCAGGTACTTGCCAACTTTCAACTCTGTAGCTGTCGTAGTTTTATAGGAAAGGTGACACATGTGTTTCCAAGTTGCCAAATATATAATAGATTACTTTCCTGGCGGTCGGTCGTTTCACTTTTAATAATAGTGATAATCTATTAGTTTTTGTTCACGCTTAGTTGTAGCTACTAACACATTATTGTTTTACCATAGATGCAAGCACTTTATAAGTTGTTTTGCTCAGGTTAACTGTATCCAAGCCCATTGTGTTCTGAAGAGCTACAATACATCTTTATTTCTTTGTCTTCCTGTTTTGAAAAACCTGCGAGGCTGGTCGTTACACTTTAAATAATAGTGATCTTCTGTGAGTCTATATCCATGCCCTTATGTTGTACCATTTGCGAAAGCATTTTATGAGCTTCTTTACCAGGATAAAGTTTATCTAAAGCTATATTATACATCTTTATTGCTTTACTTTTCTACTGTTTAAACCTTTGCTTTCGGTCTTGCAAACCATTTAATTTATAGTTATAATCTATTAGTTTTTGTCCATGCCTAGTTGTAGCTACCGACACTTATCGTGTTTTTCCATATGTGCAAGCATTTTATCGGGTGTTTTGCTGAGGTAAACTGTATTCAATCCCAAGTGTGTTATGAAAATCTATAAGCTTCTTTATTTCTTTGTCTTCCTATTGTTTTGAAAAACATTTTCGGTCGGTTGTTACACTTTTTATAATAGTGATAACATATTACTTTTTACTCACACCTTGGTGTAGCTACAAAAACATTATTGAATTTTACTTTAGGTGCAGGACTTACTGTTTTATACCCTTATTTACCAAAGCAAACTATCTAAACACAAACGCGTTCTGAAAAGCTATGTACGTCTTTATTTCTTCGTCTTCCTACTTCTTCGAAAAACCTTTGCGATCGGTCTTCATACTTTTAATAATGGTGATAATCTATTAGTTTTTATTCTATACCTAGGTGTAGCTACAAAAACATTATTATGTTTTATTAATAGATGCAAGCATTTTATCAGCTTCTTTACCAGGATAAAGTCTTTCCAAACCTATCAGGGTTCCGGTAAGCTATAAATGTCTTTATTTCGTTTTGTTCCTACTTTTTGGAAACACCTTCGCGGTCGGTCGTTACAATTTTAATACGAGTGATAGTCTATTTTTATCCATATCTAGGTGAAGCTACCGAAACATAATTGTATTTTACCATACGTGCAAACATTGTATGAGCTTGTTTACAAGGCTTAAGTATATCCAAGCACGAATGTGCTCTGAAAAGCTGTATAATCTGTATTTTTGTCGTCCAAGTTTTTCAAAAAATCTTTACGGTTGGTCGTTACACTTTCATTAATTGTAATAAACTATTTAATTTTGTCCGTGCCTAGTTGTAGCTACTAACATACTAGCGTGTTTCACCATTGGAGCAAGCATTTTATAAGCTTTTTGCTGAGGTTAACTGTATCCAAACCCAATTTTGCCCTTGTAAATTATATCCAAAACCAAGTGTGTTGTGAAAAGCTAGAATATAAATCATTATTAATTTATTCTTTATCTGCTTACTGTTTGGAAAAAAAAAATTCCGTTCGGTTGTTACACTTTTCTTTTATATTGATAATCCATTAGTTATTGTCCATGTCTAGTTGTAGCTACCAACACTTATCGCGTTTTTTCATAAGGGCAAGCATTTTAAAAGATATTTTTCCAAGGGGAAACTGTATTCAATCGCAAGTGTGTTCTGAAAGTCTGTAAGCTTTTTTATTTTTTTTGTCTTCCTACTGTTTTGAAAAACATTTGCGGTTGGTCGTTACACTTTTAATAATAGTGATAATCTATTATATTTTTCTCATACCTTGGTACAGCTACAAAAACATTATTAAATTTTACGATAGGTGCAAGACTTAGCGTTTTATACCCTTATTTTCCCTTGTAAACTCTATCCAAACACAAACGCGTTTTGTAAAGCTATATACTGCTTCCTCTACACTTCTAATATCAGTAATAGTCCATTAGTTTTTATCCATACATAGGTGAAACTACCAAACCCTTATTATGTTTTACAATAGATGCTAGCATCTTATTACCTATTTTTGCCCAGGTAAATTGTACACAAACCAAAATATGTTCTAAGAAGCTGAAAACGTTTTTGTTTCTTTCTTTTCCTACTGCTTTGGAAAAAAACAACCTTTGCGGTCGGTTGCTACACTTTTAATAATAGTGATAATCTATTAGTTTTTGTTTTCACCTAGTTTAAGCTACTAACACATTATTGTGTTTTAC
>NW_004797318.1:588708-600550 GCF_000002075.1 Aplysia californica | reverse complement strand
ATATCTATTAGTTTTTATCCATACCTAGGGGTAGCTACCAATAAATTATTATGTTTTATTATAGGTGCAAGCATTTTACCAGCTTCTTTTTTGTTTTGATTTGTTTGTTGTTGTTGGGGGGTTTTTGTAAGTGTTTTACGGCAAAAGGTCATATGAGCGCGCGGGACACATTAAACATTTTCAGTCGGTAGGAAATTTTGATTTTTGCCCAGGTGGCGGCTGAAACCTAGTCTTATCGACTTTAGACAACCAAAGGATCTTTAACGTGCGCAACGTGCACATGGGATCTCCGAGATTTTTCGCCTTTGTCCAAGAAGGCTAGGTGTAGATCTAACCTACCATAAGATCAGGGGTGTGGCTGAAAGACAACAGTAAGTATGTACCAAGGAGTATCAGTAGAAAGGCTGCAGAAAGAGTCAGAAACCCAGAGGAGGGGCAAAGGTGAGAGGTGGGGACAGAAAGTGGAGAAAATTTTTGAGAGACCGTAGCTACCCGAGTTCGAAACCATGACCTTTTAATGAGAGGCGTACAGCTTAATCTCTTGGCCAGGAGAGCCCCCTTTTTATTTCTTTGGCTTTCTATTGTTTTGAAAAACCTTTGCAATTGGTCGTTACATTTTTAAAAATAGTGATAATCTTTTCGTTTTTACTCCAACATAAGTGTAGCTATCAAAATAGTATTCTGTTTTGCCACAGGAGAACCATTTTATGAGCTTCTTTATCAGGTTAAAGTATATCCTGTCCCAATTGTGTTCTGAATAGCTAAATACCTCTTTGTTTCTTCTTGTTTCCCCTTTTTTTTAAAAAGCCTACGCGGTCTGTCGTTATACTTTTGATGTAGTGATAATTTATTAAATTGTGTCCATGCCTAGTTGTAGCTACCAACATAAAATCGTTGTTTTTTTACCGTATGTGAAAGCGTATAAGCTTTTTTACTAAGGTAAACTGTATCCAAATCCAAATGTGTTCTGAAAAGCTGTTAGTATTTTTACATATTTATCCTCCTATTGTTTTGAAAGACCTTCGCGGTCCGTCGTTACATGTTGATAATAGTGATAATCTATTAGTTTTCATCTTCACGTAGGTGTGGCTATCAAAACAGTATTATGTTGTACCACAGGTGCAAGCATTTTATGAGCTTCTTTATCGGGATAAAGTCAATCCAAACTCAATTGAGTTTTGAAAAGCTTTACACATTTTTCTTTCTTTGTTGTCTTCCTGCTGTTTTGAAAAAACCTTCGCGTTTAGTCTTTACACTTTTAATAATTATTGTGAGAATCTATTCGTTTTTATCCACGCGTATGTGTAGTTACAAATAATTATTATGTTTTACAATACCTGCGAGCATTTTGTAAGCGCGCGCGCTTTTTTGCTCAGGTAACCTGTATTCAAACCCAATTGTTTTCTGAAAAGCTGTAAGCATTTTTATTTCATTGTCTTCCTACAGTTTTGAAAACATTTCCTGTCAGTCGTTACAGTTTTAATAATAGTGATAATCCATTAGTATATGGCCATACCTAGCTGTAGCTACTAATACATTATTCTTTTTTACAATAGGTGTAAAAAAATATACGAGGGGGAGTCAAAAAGTAAAGCGAGTTGTTCGTTATTTTGCACAATTTTGCATTAAACTATATTAAATTCACCTCACATGTTCTTGCACATGTACTTCTCAAATCAAACTGTTAAAATTTAAGTTTGTTTGATTTTTGCTTGAATGACGTCACATCGAAATGGCTGCCCCTTTGGAAGTCCGTCAGAGACAAAGAGCTGTGATTGAATTCTTGTTTTAGAAAAAGAATCTACCGGTAGCACCCAAAAGAGACTTCAACATGTTTACAAGGACTAGGCTCTAGATTTTGGCACTGTATATAGGTGGGTTAGACGTTTTGAGCAATGGACCGGAAGAAGAGGAAGAGGTGCCCATGTGCTTGCCAGACAAGCATCGTCCCGAAGAATCAGCAGGAAAAAATCATGGCAACTGTGTTTTTTGGACGTTCATAGAGTGCCTCTCACATATTTTTTTAATCAGGAGGAATAACTGTCAATCCTGAAGCCTACATTGAAACAACAAAACTTCTGTTGTTGTTGTTGTTGTTAGCGTTCCAGTAGCATCTGAGCGTTAACTCTTCTGCATGATGCCTTTCGGTAATAGCTGCATGTCTGTTTTAATCGTTGTCTTGAGGAGTAGAGGCAATTAGATGAGTGGGGTAGCTTGGGAAGAAAACATCCCTTTAAATCAGTTACTTTTCTACAGAAGAACAGATGATGTTCCACTGTCTCTGAAGGGTAGTCACATAGTAGGCAGGCAGCAGACTGCTTTGCTCCAATTCAGTTGAGATGTTGGTTGAGGGGTACATGTTGTGTTCTAAGTTGGAAGATTATGGATTGATCTCCCCTCTTCAACTCATTGATTGGATCTTTGACCAGTGGTTTATTCATGTGGCGTCGGTGGCCTAGTGGTTAGGCTCTCGGACTCGCAACCGTAAGGTCGTGGGTTCGAATCCCGTCAAGGGCCTGACGTTGTGTCCTTGGGAAAGGCACTTTACATGAATTTTCCTCACTTCACCCAGGTGGGAATGGGTACCCGGCTATAGACAGCGAAAGATCTTGTCAGTTTGTTAGTGTTTGAGTGCTTAATCAGCTGCTTGCACTGTATGCTTCCTGGGAAGCTGAGAATGTTTCGGAGTGTTCTATGGTCTGCTGGGGTAATAATATAGTGTAAAGCGCATAGAGCCTGCTGTTGAGCGGGGATACGCGCTATACAAATGCTATCTATTATTATTATTATTATTATTATTATTATTATTATTATTATTATTATTATTATTATTATTATTATTATTATGTGGCCATGGGTAGCTTTAAGTTCTTAAGGTGTCATGAAGCTATTTTATTCTGTGATGAAGACGGGGTCACACACACACACACACACACACACACACACACACACACACACACACACACACACACACACACACACACACACACACACACACACACACACACACACACACTGTCATATTGTGCATTCATTATTTGAAGGTAGCAAATCTGTTCTACAATGAAGGTAAGAGGCCTGAGATTGTTGATGCAAGATGACCGAGCCCCTCTCACTGCAGAACGTGTCCATCAGTAGTATGACCATATTTTAGTAAGTCTCATTCGGGTTGATGGATTGGCCAACTGGTACGCTTGGTAAAACATTTCTTCTGTGCCTTTTAACTGATACTAAGACTCCTTTTGTTATTAAGTTCTAAATCAAAGAACAATTAAAGACCTTCGATGTAACACAAAATCTTGAATTGTTAACCGAAATGGGAAATCCCCATTATTTTTCCTGAAAAATGGCATACTAATATATAAGCCTGTGAGATTTCAAATCTTTAGTCTCGATGTTAAAAACTCAAATTGCTGTTTTAACAAGTACAAGTCTCCAACTAAGTCTTTCAAATAATGCTTGTTGATTAAATAGTCACTTTTAAACAGTCCTGTTGCTGCCCTCTGCTTCACATGACAAACATCATCTGTACAGCATATTGTTGCATCACCATGTTTAGATTCATCACTAAAACAAACCAGTTCCGTATTTTAAGAAGATAGTGGTACAGGAAGACCATCACTGTGTGAAACTGGTTGTTGTTGTTCATTGGTCATCTTGGTACACAACACAATGTTGGTGTCTCCTGCTCCCCCTCCTCCGCCTCCTCCTCCTCCTCCTCCTCCCCTCCTCCTCTTCTTCCTCTTCTTCTTCCCCCTCCTCCCCTCCTCCCATCTCTCTCTCTCTCTCTCTCCTCCTCCTCCTCCTCCTCCCCTCCTCCTCCTCTTCTTCCTCTTCTTCTTCCTCTTCTTCTTCCTCTTCTTCTTCCTCTTCTTCTTCTTCTTCTTCTTCTTCTTCTTCTTCTTCTTCTTCTTCTTCTTCTTCTTCTTTTTCTTCTTCTTCTTCTTCTTCTTCTTCTTCTTCTTCTTCTTCTTCTTCTTCTTCTTCTTCTTCTTCTTCTTCTTCTTCTTCTTCTTCTTCTTCTTCTTCTTCTTCTTCTTCTTCTTCTTCTTCTTCTTCTTCTTCTTTTGTAAGTTGTGAGCATCCCTTGCCGTCTAGTTACTCCGTTCATTATTGATATAATGTCGCATCATGACCTTTCACACCTGCACTTGGTGGGCCCGTATTGTTACGATGGGGAAGCAAAGAACAACACCTGCTGTGATTCTGTGTTTCGTAGGTTTGGTCTTCCGAAAAGTGCCAGTTGGCGGAAAGACAAAACTACTCGATTGTGTACAAACTTTAAAGTTACAGAAACACTAACTTACCCCATTTATTTATGTTTCGATTTTGGAGACAGAGGAGCTTCTGTATCAGCAGGAGGAAGTCATGAAAAAACATCAAAGGGCTAGTCAATGATAGGGAAAGATGGAAAGTGTTTTTTTTGGGCCTATATCCTGACATCAAAAGTATAAAGTGAGCCTTATGAAAGACCCAGTAAAGAAGAACGAATTCAGGTTGGAACTGAAGAATAGATTTCAATCCCCTCAAGATCTGGATGAATGTGAAGTAAACGAACACTGGGACAAGATAAAAGAGGCAGTAAATGCAACTTGCCAAAGCATCCTAGGACCCAATGTCAACACCAGGAATGAATGGATTTCTCGGGGCTCTCTAGAAAAAGTCGAAAGAAGAAGAGAGCTGAAGGCCCAAGTCAACAAAAGCCGTACCCAAACTGAGAAACTCGACACGCAACAAGAGTACACCGAAGTAAACCGGGAGGTAAAGAATACCATCAAGAAGGACAAGAATACTTACCTGAATGGCCTGGCCGAAAAGGCAGGGAACGCAGCAACAAACGGACTCTTGCGGATTGTACACCAGACAACAAAAACTCTTTCAGGTACGTTCCGAAACCCACTCTACCAGTGAAAGAAAAAGAGGGAGAGACTATCTTTAACCCAGGGGCACAACTTAGCCGATGGAAAGAACACTTCGATCAACTCTTGAACAGACTACCTCCAGAAAACAAACAAGAAATTCTTCCAGCCAGAAATTACCTCGCAATAGTTACGGAACCACCTACAAGAGAGGAAATTGCTGCAGCTATAACATCAGTGAAGTCCCACAAGGCAGCTGGTCCCGGTCATATGCCACCAGAAGCCCTTAAGGCAGATAAAGATACATCAGTGGAAATTTTCTATGCTCTATTTGAAAAGGTTTTGCAAGAGTAGGAAATACCATCAAACTGGAAGGAAGGCCACCTAATCAAGCTGCCAAAGAAGGGAGACATTAGCAATTGTAACAACTACGGAGGCACAACACTCCTGTTCATACATGGGAAAGTCTTTAACAGGATACTCCTGGAGAGAATCAAGCTGGCAACACATGACAAGCTCCGAGGAAACCAGGCAGGATTCCGCAAGAACCGGTCATGTGTGGACAAGATCGCTACTCTGCGCATCATTGTTCAGCAATCGCTTGAATGGAATTCACCACTTAACTGGGGGTCAACTTCATTGATTATGAAAAGGCATCTGGCAGCGTGGATAGGGAAACTGTGTAGAAACTCAAACGGCATTATAGAATAACTGACAAAATCGCCAACCTTGTGAAGGCCACCTATGATGGAACAAACTGCCAAGTCTTCCCTAAAGGACAACTCTCAGAACCATTCCAGGTTCGGACAGGAGAGTGACAAGGATGCTTGCTCTCTCATTTTCTCTCCATACTGGCAATTGACTGGGTCATGAAAGAAGCCACGAGAGGCACACGCAATGGAATACAGAGGACCCCTCGGCTGCAGCTGAAACACTTGGACTTAGCCGATGACCTTCCACTGCTCCCTCACACACATGCTCGGATGCAAAAAAAGTCCAAGGAGCTCAACAGCCTATCAAGGAGTGTTGGCCTACGTATACATCCGGGAAAGTCGAAAGAAGGGAAGCTAGGAAAGGTTTCAAGCCCTGCTATGACAGTAGAAGACACTCCCCTGGAAGAAGTGGACTCCTTTACCTACCTTGGAAGTTCATCGATGGTAAAGGTGGAACAAAGGCAAATGTAAACGGAAGAACTGCTAAGGCAAGGTCAGCCTTCAAGCAATTATCAAAAGTCTTGAAAGCAAGCAACATCTCACTGCACTACGAACCAAGATTCAACTCTTTAACTCCAATGTCAAGTCTGTGCTTCACCGAAACTTGGAAGGCAACAACGATAGTGCTAAATATAGTCCAGACTTTCATCAACAGATGTATGAGGAGTATCCTAAGAATTATAATTAAGTGGCTGGATAGAATAAGAAACGAAGAGCTGTGGGAAAGGACAGGACAAAGGGATATAGGAGTAGAAATAAGACTAAGAAAGTGGCGATGGATGTAACACACCCACAGAAAGCCCAGCGGAAACATCATAAGACAGTCGCTGCTGTGGAACCCACCGGGAGCATGAGGCAGGGGTAGGCCATGGGAAACATGGAGGAGATGTGTGGAAGACATGAGAGAGATTAAGCTCACTTGGAACGAGCTTGGAAGGATGGTCCAGGACAGAGATAAATGGTAGGAGCTTGTATGTGGCCCATACTGTGCCAGAGGTGAAAAGCGTTGATGATGATATCCTTAGGCAGTATGAGAAAGGCAGTGATGATGTTCGCGATCTTGGAAATATCTTTCTATTTGTTCATCATTTTATTGACTTTTTTTTCCCTTGCCCATTTCTATGAGATTGATGCCATCTGATTAGTAGAAAAAAGTGCATATGATTGTGTCCAATAGTGTATTACATGCATACTTAGTATATCAATTAACTGTAATAGCGGATAGAGATTCCAGGATTATAGATGTAAGTCATTGATCTGAGAGAGGTGATGATTTTAGAATTAATAGTGGTGATGAGTGATGATGTGGGATTGCGTTTAAGTAATGTTAGCGTTAGTCCTATCTTCCTCTGCTCCAATGAGTCACGAGGGACGTGGGCACCCTCTATCCCGTTTCCTACTGGAACCATCATTACGGTCACCATGAAGTTCCGAAATGGTGGGCTCAGTCTCTGCTAAGGTGACATCGTTTGTGTTAGCCTATTCTATCGGGCCAAGACAAGTGTAGACAGGAGCTAAGTGGGAAGACAGTATAGTGGCAGGTATGTTGGGGGTATTTGTAAGCGGGTTGGAAATAGCAAGTTGGCAGATTATGATCTTTAAAATTGCAGCATTCTACTCCCTGATCCTTTGCCCCAAGTAATCTTTTCGAGTCCGATTTAGCTTGGAGAGATTCTGACGCAGGATCCTCGAGCCCAAATCGAGAGGGCACAATTTACACAGAATATTGTATCCCCTCCATCATTTTATTGACAATTTATTCGCCTTGTGATGTTAGTGTTGTTATATTATAAGATTTTCAAAGTTACTTTTTTTTTAGAAGAGATGCAAGTATTTTTATTAAGCTAAATACACATATGTAACTTCGAAGACGTTTTTCACAATTGTAGTTCATGTACCCTGACAAACAAAAGTGACCATGTTATCTTAAGTAAACATTGGGAAATCTGACATCTTTTAAGAAACAGAGTGGTCAGAAAAGGTCGTTCTAGGAAATAATGCAAAACTATTTCATAATATATCACACAAAATATTGTGCATGTGGACCCTCTTCTCAAACATGCACATACATCGTTTCAAATATAATCAACATACAGACCTGATGCACCTTCTTTTCAAAATAGATAAACAATGAGTGGTGTGCTGTTACAACAATTTATTTTACGACAAAAGACGATTATCGACGAGAGCCGTACGAGCTGGAGAGAAAAGTATGAGATTGAAAGGGGGGGGGGGCAGTATACAGACAGGTAGACCAGCAGACTGACAGGTGTTTTGGTGCTGAAGGTTAGCCTTCAGAGGAAAATAATAATATAATAAGCTTATTTTTTGGAAACGACAATTCACACCCTTGCAAGAGAAGTAGCAAGGATACTCCATTACATGATAAAGAAATAACAACACTTTGAAAATCACAATAATAACTGTCGCAAGTGGTATGCAAACATAGTATACTGTGTCACTCTTTTTTCGTGTTCTGGTTGTAATTATGTTTGTCTTTGGAAAAGACAGTTTACTCCCTTGCAAGAGAGGCAGGATGCATCAATACATAATAAAGAAATAACAACAATTAAACAATAACAACAACAACAGCCATTAACTCTATGCATACATAATAGGTAGTGTCACTATTTTTACTGTGATCGCGTCGTATTCGAAATACAAATGTTCTTCTGAATACATTTGTCAACCAATTACGTGTTCGTTTTGTATTATGTACCGGTAAACCGGGGTGACCAACACACTTTTTATAGCTTCTGTGATTCATAATTTGAAAATTCATGAATTTTGTTAATATTTTGTGTTTGAATTAGGGGGGTGGTTGAACAGTAACGTTCTAGTCACTTTTGGGAGAAAATGTATCCAATTCTTAAGAAATATGAGCGAAAAGAGGTAGGTGCCTTTGTCACTCCAGCACGGGTGACTCAGATATCCTTGTACAGTTCTCTTTTAATTAACATAGTAAACCCCACATGAGAGGAATTTACGACATTCTACAAGCAGTGATGTAGACTATTGTATTTTAATTCAGAAATGTCGTTTATTCCCTTTTGACAAGAAAGGAATATATCCAGTTGCTGCATTTCATTCACAGCAACAACAACAAAAACAATAAAACATTTCAAATTGATCAATGTTACACTTGAAGTGGCGGTAGTTATTTATATCAAATTTCAACAAATTGAAGTTGCAATATATCCCCCATGATACCAAAATACTGCACAACATGAATTCGTTCATTGTTAATTTGCCAGTACCTTTCCATATCTAATCTACAGTTCTAAAGGTCTGTTAGAATGTGGCCCTATGAAGTTTTCAAAGAAGCTTCATGGTTGTCTCTTATTGTCACGGTCTCTGAGTTTGAGGAGAGAAATACCTGTTCTATAAACTCTTCATCATTTGAGTGTACCGGTTTGCCTTCATAACTGGCAAATGCAGACGGTCTTGCTTTGTGACCATAAACAATGCTCTTCCCGGGATCTCCATCCATTCTTTTGTGACGAGGTCTCTTTGCTAGAGCAGCCAGATCGCCAAATCACATTTCAAGATTCGAGAATGCCTCAAAGACAGAAATACCAGTACCGGTACCAGTATTATTAGGTTTCTCTCTCTGAGAACTCTCAACATAACGTCGTCACATTCTTTTGAGAGTGCATCCTCAGAAGGCCTGGTGTATACTCGTGCCCCAGGTTTCGGTTTGTAGCCCCATGGCTGCTGTCTATTCAAGGTGCAATCGTTCTGGATAAAATGCCCCCACCCCTCCAACCTAAAATAAAAACAACATAAAAGTGATGACTGGGTATCACAAATCAAAAATGAAATTATACAATATTCATAGCAATTTGTCAAACGACTGGTTTCATAGTTTTTTTAATGTGACCGTAAGATCAAGGATTCCTGGTGGTTTAACAAGTATCGGTACCATGGCCAAATTGGCATGGCGAGCTATGTGGTCAAAATTTACAAATACCAAACCCCGTTTTCGATCATGAAAAGTTAGCCCGTATATATGTATATCTGTCCTATATATGACATTAGCATGTTAAAAAAAGCAGGTATATCTCTACAAAATTACAAATCCTATGTCTGAAAAGTCACAAAATATAACTTGATGAGTTCGGATACATTCACCAGCTCAGGGTGGCTTTGTCACCGCGACCATGTCAGTGGACACTGGTGAGACTAAACCACCCCCTGTCAAATCCTTACCTTACATACTTTTTTTCAAATACAAATACATAAATGTTATGGCTTATCTGACTATCCATGAGCCTAAAATGCTCTTTAAAACGTTTTAAATGCTATAGATTAGGAGGCTCTCACCAAAATTTGAAGGAATCTAGCAGAGGTCGATTTCAAATGCAGGCAGTAGCCATCTTAAAAACCAGCCTTACGTCCACAAAAAAGTTCCTGCTTAGCTATATTTATATAAATACACCCCAAATTGATTTCATTTTTGATTAATGCATTTCAAAAATTTCTTAAAAGTACCTTTGATATCGAAAGAAATCATCTTAAAATCATCGTAACATTTTCCCAGCTACATGCCTTAGTAGCCCCAGTTTTGCAAGGTACACTTGACGTTACAGCTATTGCTCTACTTGGGTGTTCCGCTTCCTTACGATTCTGTGAAACATTTGGTCAACGATTTCTCTGTATTTTGAACTCATGTTATAATACACAAAGATATTCACCGTTGAATTCACACCTTCCAGAATTCTAGCTATCCCGAAATAAAGTTGGATCAGATTTGCAAATCTACTGGCTGCTCTAAATTCAAGAATTAGAATTGTGACGATCAAGCCGACAGCACCAGGAACAGAACAAGAGATGAATATAATTGAAATAAGAAGAATCATTTTTACAACTTTTTTGTCTCTGGTCAAGAAAGATTCCTGTCTGCAGGAACCTGAAGTCGACTGCCGCCATTTTGATTTTCGAAGGATGTTTTGGATTAGAATTGCAGTACACAAGATAATTATGATGAGAGATGCAAGATAGGAAAATAAATTGATCTTTCTTAATATTTTCTTAATATTTTTGCCTTTGGGTGTATAAAGTAATCCTATCTTCGTCACATTTATGTGCAGAAAATTCTTCGGTTCAAGACGAGCGGCATAAAACTCAGGTGCAATGCTGGCAGTAACTGCGAGGTAAATTCCAACAATGACAAAAATTGTTCTTCTCTTTGTTATGATTGTTTTCACTTTGAGAGGCAGGGCAACACACAGACACCTCTCAAACGTAACGAAGGCGGTGAGCCAGCCAGTGATGCGGCTAAAACACAAACTTGGCCATGCCGCTGTAATGTAGATAACGTCCTGAATGTGGAAAGGCAGATCCACACCATTAAGCACAGGGTTGACACAGATGCTGTACCAAAACATGAACAATAGTCCTCCCATATCGGAGATAGCCAACCCAAATAAAGTAACATTCACGGTGTTTTTAAAGCCCTGCTTAAGGAAAACAATTACGTTGATGATGTTGCAGATAATACCAAAGAAACTGATTATCCCCGAGAGAACAACGGACGAAATGATGATGAAAATGTTTATGAGATGGTCGTCAAGTATCCCTTCTTGTCCTGACTCTGGGGATGTTAAGACGTCTTTGTTTTCCGCGTTCATTTCTGGTCTTACGGGGCGTAGATCTAGATTTCTTGTAGGTATGCTAGTCTTCAGCCTGTGTACAAAGAAGGAAGAAAAACCAATTGGACGTTTGTTTTTCAATTAGGACAACACGTTTGGCATTTCTTTTAATTGATGAAGTTTGGACCACACACGGATACGGTACTATGATACTACTATTACTGCTACAATGATGGGGTGGCTCTTTGCAGATCTGGTATTAAAACTGGATTCGACTTCAGACGTGTTTTGCATATATAGTTTGTAAATACGGCCATTGGACCTCCAGGATATTTTCCACTTATGTCCGTGAAGAAGCCTCATACTGAGCAACAATGATGATGATGAAGATATCCGCCTCCTCTGAAACTGTCATTGGTGATTGGGAGATAGACTAACAGGTATACAAGCAGACAGATAATTGTACTGAATGACTAAGAGCAGAGAAAGATATACCAACAGGTAAACACAAAGACTAATATATTTTTCTTCAAGACACAATGGACAGACAGAAAGGACAGACATGCATACTGACAGACAGACAGACAACAAGAAAGGTAAGAGAAATAGAGTAATGAAAAAAAAGGCTTTCTCAGAAAAGACAACTCTAGTTCTTGCAAATGAAGTAATGATATCCCCC
>NW_004797318.1:585350-587572 GCF_000002075.1 Aplysia californica | reverse complement strand
CCACACACTCACACACAAACTCACACACACACACGCACAGGTACAGTCACATACACATAAAGACGCACACACAGACACACACAGACACAATCACACTGACTCACACAAACAGAGCTCCTCGCATTTTCACCTCTTCAACACAAACCAAAATGGCCGCCAACGCGTTCAAATTGGTGCCATGGCTATGAAGTCATGCAAACCCATTATTGCATAATAATATCATTCTTTTCTTTTCGCCCTCCCATTTTACTCGTAGTACGGATTTTCTAAAAACATTAATTGGTAACCCTATAATATATATGTCCGAGATAATCTGGACTATTACGAATTGCATGTACAGTACGACGGTTCAGTTTTTTTTAAAAACCTATGTCGCATTTTTTTCTAAAATCGACTTTTTTTTCTTTTCCTTGATCTTGCCCCGTCACATATCTTTTCGATGTCACGATCTCACACTAAATATACGATCTTCACATTGAAAAGATATGAGACGGAGAAAGATCCGCGGCCTCGAGAAAGCATACGGGTTTGTTGAATTAAAAAGTCCAGTTATTGCTCTTCTTGGGTGTTCTGTTTCTTTGCAATTTTACAAAAAATTTGGTCAACGACTTCTTTGTATCTTGAACTCATGTCATAATACACAACGATATTTATCGTTGAATTCACAGACGTCAGAATTCTAAATGTGCTAAAATAAATAGACGAACCAGGCTCGTATATCTACTGGTTCTCATTTCGGGGGCGAATATCGCGATGACCTGTCCGATAGCATAAGGTAAAGAAGAAAAGATGAATATGACTGAAATGAGAAGAATCATTTTTACAGCTTGTTTGTCTTTGACCGATGAAGATTCCTGTCTACCGGTTGCTGAATTTTTATTTGACTGCCGCCATTTCGATTTCCGAAGGATATTTAGGATAAGAACTGCAGTACACAAATCACTGTAAAGAAACATACAATGAGGGAACAGAAATTGATCCTTATTGATATGCTTCTGGTATATTTTCCATTTGAAGCGCAAACCAATCCTATCTTTGTCACATTTCTCAAAGGAAAATACTTCTGTCCAAGACGAACTGCATAAAACTTAGGTGCAATGCTGGCCATGACTGCGAGGTAAATTCCAACAACGACAAAAATTGTTCTTCTCTTTGTTATGGTTGTTTTCACTTTGAGAGGCAGGGCAACACACAGACACCTCTCAAACGTAACGAAGGCAGTGAGCCAGCCAGTGATGCGGTTAAAACAAAAACCTGGCCATCCCGCTGTAAGGTAGCCTATATCTAGGGGCAGATCTGCAATTATGAGCTAGAGGTCGGCAGAGACACTGTACCATAACGTAAACAATAGGGCTCTGATATCTGAGCTGACCAACCCAAATAGAGTAATGTGTACGGTGTTTTTAAAGTCCTGCTTAAGGAGAACAATTAGGCTAATGATGATGCAGATAACACCGAAGAAACTAATAATTCCCGGGAGAGCAACGTTCAGAATGCTGACAAAAATATTCAGAAGACTGTCGTCAATAAACCCGCTCTGTGCTGACTCCGGGGTTGTTTCAATGTCCTGATTTTCCGAGGCCATTTCTGGTCTCAACGGACGTAGATCTAGGCTCCTTGTAGATTTGCTAGTCACAGCCTATGTTCAAAGAAGAAGGGAAAAAATAAGACTTTGGTGACAACACTTTTTTCTGGTTGTTTTTTTATTTTAATGATGAAACTTAGACCTCTCTACGATTATACCAAAAATGCTTCTACGATGGGGTGGAGCTTTGAAGATCTGGTCTTAATCTGGACGCGACTTCAGACATGTTTTGTATATTATGTGGGCACAGTTATTGGTCCTCCTGGGTATCTTTTGGGTTTTTTTCATCTATTATGTGCCTGAAAAAAGCCTACGGGCGAAACGTTTAAAAACTCGTACTCTACAACTAACATACACTCATCATAATTTTAAGCAAACACTGTTGTTGCTGTAACGGGTTTGTTCCTTCTGACCATATTTCAACAGAAGCCCTAAGGGCTAGAAGCAGAACATCTGTTTCACTGCTATAAGTCTGTCGAAACGGTATCTTACTCAGCCTTTTTAAAAAATAATCTTCTGAAACGATAGTGCCGACGACGAGGCTGATGATGATGACGGTGAAACATTGTGTATGAATGTATGTGTACGGAGACTATGGTGTGTGCGAGAGAGAGAGAGAGAGAGAGAGAGAGAGAGA
>NW_004797318.1:580575-584797 GCF_000002075.1 Aplysia californica | reverse complement strand
ATGATGATGATGATGATGATGATGATGATGATGATGATGATGATGATTAGGCACTAAAGCACCAACAAATCTATTACATTAAATCTGCAACAGTAAGACTCCAGAACTCGCGAGTGAATCAGTGTGTATAGCTTTACCTAAATCACTAGGTTCCAAGGAGTGCCATTTGCAAAAAACAATAAGACTTATGACTCATTTTACACAGATTTAGCAGCGAGTACTATTTAATTATAGATGGACAGAAAAAGAAAAAAATCTAAGACCAGATATTCTAAACAATGGCTTTTTAAAAATAAAGTTGCACGTGATACCATATTGACGTTTTCTAACGAGAGAGACAGGGATGGGCAATATTTAAGAATTATAAGGAACTTTTACTAGGACACTAACGCTGTTGTAAGAACTGTGGTATTTTAAGTTCTAAAGAACAAGAACACAATTCAGATCTTGGGGGGGAGGGAGCTTCGGCCCTGCCTGGTTCTACCAACCCGGACAGAGAGGGATTTGACGGCCCTGCACAATGACCGTTGGCGTGCAGGCACAGAGGAATATTAGTCTTGTCATAAAGACCTTACATTTTTTAATAGCAGCAATTTAAACCTCATGTTTCATGTTCACTGATCAACAATTGTCTGGCGTCTGGAGCGCCACCGTGACTGGAAGTCACTTTCACCGCACCTTGCTCTCACCAACGTCCCACCATTTTGGAGCGTATCAAAGAAGGTGAGAGGAGGAAACAAAGTGAAGTCGCTTTCCTCTCCCCATGCAACTCATTCTTCTGTTTTAGCTTTAAAAAAATCGAAAAAGACGACGGCAAAACGTGCGTCATTATTTGGTTCACCATTCACCAACATCGAGATACATTCGAGAATATCATCATTTGAAGAATGAGGTGCTGAATGGAGAAGGGAGAAGAAAAGTCCTTGCAATTCATCAGAATGAAACCAGCAACATTGCAATGCCTTTACAGGAATATTGGGCTCCACACTGTAAAGAGGAGGACAAATTTGCGTTAACTTTCAGTTGGGATTAGTCTTGTCATAAAGACCTTATATTTTTTAACAGCAGCAATTAAAACCTTATGTTTCATGTTCACTGATCAACAATTATCTGGCGACTGGTGCACCAACGTGACTGGAAGTTTAGTGCAGCACTAAGTTAGCAGGCCTTAACTATTTTTGGTGCGCGGTGGTGGTGATGCGTCGAGAGGGAGCAGCTTCCACTCTGTCTCGTCCATCTGTAATTATGCGGATTAAATTTAGACGACAGCACACGAGTCACCGTTTGGTGCTGATGAGGGGCTGGTACGATGAAAACGACTCCACTGTACCCGCTCTTGTAAACTCGCTACCCTCCCCCCCCCCTTTTCCACACACACGGGACTCGAACTCAGGTCTTGTGCATGCGACAGCGAAAACAAATAAATAGAATTAATTTTAATTATCACTCGTATTGTTCCCCAAGAGAAAAAACAAATAGGGTTAATAATGGTGTAACACATAGTGTAGGCCACATTATACATAAATACAATACTTAAGATTATATAAATACATAGATACATACATGCATACTGAAACTGGCTATACGCTACAAATTAATTATACTTTATTGCTGGCCGTCCCTGTGCTGTCTTTTGTTGTTTTGAGCCAGGTTTTGTGTGTTGGTCAAAGACACATGCCAGTGACCACCCACCTAAACGTCAATAGAGCAGACTGAACGCTAAGAGAGATTAAATTAGTGTGGGGGGGGGGGGACGAATTGGCGAGGATATGTTATGTCAACAAGCCTTCTCAACGAACAACCCTTAGAGATATAGAAAAAGGCCAGGAATCAAACTTAATGGAGAAATATTAATATTGTAATCAAATTGTCTTCACCGATGTTACAGTTCTAACTGTAGATTCAGAAAATGACCTTTGATAAAGCTTTTACTTTTAGAAACAACAGTGACGGAAATTGAATGATAAGTGTTACTGTTCTACTCAATAAACATTATGCAAGGTAATATCTAAAATGCAGTGGACCTTAGTTTCGTCAGCGGACGTAAAACAGTTAAACAAGTCCAGCTATTTATACTTTTGTATTATATAATTACATCCGTTGCCAAATGTTCCACAAAAATAAAACATTGCAATACCTAATGACACTTGCAATACTCCCACGTCCTTCTGCTGGGATGTTTTGTCCCTACGTCCTTCTGCTGGGATGTTCTGTCCCTACGTCCTTCTGCTGGGATGTTCTGTCCCTACCGCTGTTGGTCCTGTTAAATTCAGTGAAAGGCAAAGTCAGAAACCTGCGTCCTGAATGATCGTATCGTTTCGATAGGGGTGTAAAAATAAGTGCCTTAAGATACAGCTTCAATAAGATTGAGTCTAGTCCTTAATTAAGAATAGAAACATCTCGATTACTATTGGGAAAATGTTCTAAGAAGCCCATGTGTGGTCAGCATATCAATTCGGATGAGAATGAAGAACAATTTAACTGAAGACATTGAACATACAACAATAGCGGGGTCTCTCAAGAGACTGTTGAGTCTTTCATGACATGAAATGAAATCAAATAAGGTGGTACTGATTGAAGATGCCCATATGGGTCATTGTCTAGTTAAAACAATAATTAGAAAGAGATAATGCAATTTCTGGGACACTTGAATCAACGCAGTACAAGCTTTTAATAATTCGTTGTCACAAAAAAAATGGAAATTAATTGAAGCAGGGGTAGGCCCGCAAGAACTTACTAGGAAAACCTGGGGAGACGGTTGACTGCAAGGCGTGCTGACAAAATGAGAGGCTTCTCAGATTTAAGCCCAATGGAACTAGACACGTCAAATTTATAGGTTAAACTGGTACAACTTACTGCTATTATGAATAGATGATTAAAGACATGTTGAACTTGAAGAACATGGTACCAGTTGAAAATGTACAAGTTTTAATTAATATGACCCTGGTGTCGATTTTCAGTCGACATTTCCATCCGCAGATTGCGAGAAGTAGATCTGAATAATTTTGTTAGCACGCCTCAGTGGGTTGGGGTTTTTTTCCAGATTTTCTGGGCAAAGACATGACTAACGATCTGTAATCGCCGGTGTCTTTTTTTTCAGATCTAGCATTGATCCTGATGATGATGATGATGACGGTGGTGATGATGATGATGATGGTGATGATGATGATGAAGATGATGGTGTTGGTGATGATGATGATGATGATTGGGATTGCTTACATAAAATTTAGTCCAATAAAATACACGTACTTAAATTAATTAAAGATAATTGGATTTATCACAGTGTACGGGTATCTTTCCTTACTTTTAAATTGTTCGGGTTTCCTTTCAAATTTTCAATTTTCTCCAATCTTTCATCGAGCAGGAAGAAGCGTGGCATTCAGGTCAACGCCCTTTCACTTGAAGAGTGGATGGTTTTGAAACATCCGCTAACAACCTAATTTCACGAACAAACGAACTTTTTAATGGCGTTGAGGAATTCTTTTCCACAAAACGTTCCAATGACTGAACCATGGAGCAAAAATTTTTCCGCCCTTCCTTCTGTCACAATCATGCTACCGTTAGATTTTTTTTTCTAAAACAGATCAATTCATAAGGGGAGCTTTAGGTGACATTAATCCGCAACTGAACTCTGATAACATCGTATTTATCTAGGAACGCAACGAAGGTAACAATCTCATTTTTGGAGTACATATATGTACCCTTACCAATAAAATGTCCCTGCTTCTTTGAGAAATCAAGTTTTCTTCCGAATATTGCTAAAGTTCAATGCAATCCAACTTCATCTTTTAAAGCCGTTTCCTATACGACACCCAGTATTGTAACACTATTGTTCCGTAGTACTACCGTAAGTTATATTATAATTTTGCTTTAAAACAGACAGATCGGCCTACCGTCCTGCAAAGATACATCATGTAGATCGGCAGAGATTTCCTCAAGACATCTTAATTGTCTTGAAGCAATCTTTATATATCCGTAACAGGTAAAGGGAACTTTGTATAACAATCATACAGGATGCCATAAAGTGAGAAAAGTGAGTTGTGTCAACTGGGCAAGAGAAAGACTAGGTGATGTGAATAAAAGTGGCTTCCCCAAAAAATTTTTTTTTAAAGACCGTGGGTAGCTTTAAGCTCTTAAGGTAGGTGTACAACACTGACATTTCATATTGGATTCAAATGAAAAATCAGTCCATAAATTATAAGAACTTTTCATCCTGAGCACA
>NW_004797318.1:575629-580358 GCF_000002075.1 Aplysia californica | reverse complement strand
ATATATATATATATATATATATATATATATATATATAAAGATATATATTTGCATATATATATTATATATATAATTATATTTATATATATGTGTGTGTGTGTGTGTGTGTGTGTGTGTGTGTGTGTGTGTGTGTGTGTGTGTGTGTGTGTGTGTGTGTGTGTGTGTGTGTGTGTGTGTGTGTGTGTGTGTAAACAGAAGATCTATTAAAAACCAATACGCACCGAAGCTTGTAAACTTTCCTTGGCCGAGCAAAATCGAGGCGAGAATCGGCAAGCAAGCGATATACCGGTACGCCACCCATAAGCCCATGGTAGCCTAGCTAAAATAATGATATTATTATTATTATTATTATTATTATTATTATTATTATTATTATTATTATTATCATCATCATCATCATCATCATCATTATTATTATTATTATTATTATTATCATTATTATTATTATTATTATTGACCTAGTGGAACTAGGACTTTGATCAACAAGACCATCAGATTCAACAAGAACTCAGTACTTCTGCTTTTGATCGAACAAGGTCGGAAAATTCAAACCCCGACTCTAAAGGATAATTTCGTCAAGACTGCTCAGTCACTTTATTGAACTAACAAAGGCTTACGTAACGTTGCCATCTGGCATTCTATCACTCCTCATCATTCGTTCTTGAAGCGGCCCCAATGTATTTCTCTCTTGGGAGGCCCTAGATCCTCACGCAGCGAACGCCCTAAACGCCCACAGAACGTAAGAGCGTATCTATACAAAATACAATAATATAATAGCACAAGGGCTGGGGGGAGGGGCGTGGGGGGGGGGGGAGAGGAGGGTCAATGGTCTGCGGATACATTCTTTGTTTCTAAGCCACGATATACCTCAAAGCTACGCAAGGCACGCTCAGCACAGGGCATCACTTCCCACGTCCACACTTCGTGCCTATTGATTGGGCCAATTAACGATAATATAATATGCGTGTAAACATTGTTTTGTAAATTAAAATTCAACCGGGAAACATCAAAGGCCCTAGGCAAGACTAACAAAATAAAACTGTAGTGTAATTGTGTGTAGTAATTTGTCAGCTGAAGCGTGTGGAGATGATTGCCTACAACTCCAGTATCGGAAAAAAATATCATCGTTTGGATACAGAGAAAAACTCAGTGAGTGGGTGAGTGAAAGAGAGAGAGGGAGAGAGAGAGGGAGAGAGAGAGAGAGAGAGAGAGAGAGAGAGAGAGAGAGAGAGAGAGAAGGCTGGAGAGCGAGAGAGACAGAGAAGAAAGAGGAGCAAAGAGTTGAATGGCCGTACAGCAGAACGAAAACAGTAAAAGGCAAGGCAGCATGACACAAATGTACTGAGCCAAGATCTATTATAACGGCCACAGGTCAAGAATAAACATAACCAACAAAAAAAAAGACAAACAAGTAGGCCCTATTCAAGACAGAAAACAACACAATATATAGTACCATGAGGCTTTTGTTTCTTCCAAGATAGAGCCTCATCTTCTCCTTCAGTCATCATTGAAAACTGTTTTTAATCTGAGATGTGAGATCACGTCGTTCCGCTGTTCATGTTATTTTATAGAAAAACAGGACTATGAAATTTATGAAAAAAACACCATACCACCAAAGGAAAATCCTAGCCATTGAAAGGAAATACAGTCTCATATTAAATTAAAGTAAACGCAGTAAAGCATTGAAACAGAAAGCCAAAATGATAGTTAGGCAACGGTTTCTTGAAAAATCAAGATAATAAAATGCCTTCCCAGACTCGGTAGTCATTAAAATGGGTTTTTTTTACCGTCTTGACCTGCGTCCTTGATGTAGCAGTCACACGCAAACCCGAGTTCCATTCCTGAATGGGGAGAATGTTTATCGAGCATTGAATTTCTGCTGGGATGTTATATCCCTCTCCGCCCTGGTAGTAAAGTGGTAGGTCCTAACGGGAAGGGTTGATGTGCGTCTCCTAAAATGATTTAAATTATGTCGATGGGGACGTAAAATATCACCCACCACCTTTAAAAAAATAGAGATTTTTTTAAAAACCCAAAACAACTTGTTTTGTTGTTGGTAGTGAAACTGTAAAGAGAGGAAGGGGGAGCAGAAAGAGATAATGAGAGATAGAGAGAGGAGAGAGAGAGAGAGAGAGAGAGAGAGAGAGAGAGAGAGAGAAAGAGAGAGAGAGAGAGAGAGAGAGGGAGGGAGGGAGAGAGGGAAGAAAAAGAGAGAGAGAGTAGAGGCAGCAGCAGCGACAGCAGCAGCAGTAATAGCAGTAGTTGGAGCAGTAGGCCCAGCAACAGGAGCAGTTTCCCAAGTCAATCAAGTTATCTTGCACTTGCGTGTTGGATTATATATTTTTTTTTTTTTTTTTTTTTTTTGGGGGGGGGGGGGTTACTGTCCTTTCATTGAGAACGGGTTGTTGTTTTTCGCAAAATATATTCTGCCCTGCATGAACGTTTACCTCTATGACTCTATGAATGCTATCTTGCACCTCAAAATTGTGCATTTGTTTTTTAAAAAAATTGTTAAGGTAGGTTAAAATAATACTATAGTTATAATTTGAAGACTAGAAAGATGAACGCATTGATGTTTAGCCTGCTCTTATTAATACTTATGTGATAGACCTTTGCTTTCTCTTTAATTTGACGTAAATAATGCGTATCTATAAATGTTGTTGTTGGGGGGGGGGGTTGTATGTTTGGATATTTTAAAGACCCAGGAGATACACACGTTAACATTCCCTCTGGTCACTTGTCCATGGTGTGACGTGATGTGCGTATGTAATCGTCATTACCAATTAGTACAGAGAGGCAGTTTCCATGGGGCTGCCTTTCTCGAAACACACCTACTTTGTATTCCACCACTGCAAAGGTTTTTTTTACTCTGGACAGATAAAGTCAGTGGGTGCATTTTCTACCTATGTTACTCTGCCTTTGTAATTCGAATCACACTTAAGGGTGGAATAATTGCGTGTCACAACGACAATAGCAATATATGTACATGTATATCCAAGGGTTGGGGACAAAATGGAATGTAGCACCTTGCTTTTCTTTGCAATACTTTCCACTATGGAAAAATACTCGCGAGATAGCTTATCGCCAGCAACGGTATAGGGGAACTTGGTTGTTGTTCCCTTTGCAGAAGACCAGGCATCACAATCATCAAAAAAATGGCTGTGCATCTTGTTTCGTCGACGCTGCACATTGAGGTCATTTCTATCACGAGTGCCACATTGGTTGTTTGTTTTTTGTTTGTTTTTTTGTTTGTTTTTTTTTGTTGTTTTTTTTTTTTGGGGGGGGGGGGTTCGGTATCATCTAGAATATCAGCCACAGCCTGTCCAGCTCCTTTGAGAAGATTGTTCAAGAAAGTTTCAGTATCCATAAAGTCACCGTGGGGAATTTCAATACGACCTTCCACAACTCTGGCTGTGATGCAGGTCTGTCATCTGTCTCGACAGAGCTCCTTTTATTCTTCACTGGACTGGTGGACAATACTAATGATTGAAAGTTTTGATCTGAACGTCCTTCCCCAAATGATTGCGATACAGGTCCGTCAACAAAATCAGACGAACTATACTGCATTATTCATGCGCAGTATACAACAAGAGAAAGGACACAAGCTGAAATAAATTTTGGTATGCCATTGAAAGGTGTTGATATTTATGAATGAGTTGTCGAAATTGTCGTCAATGACAATGTTGCTTTTTTTTTTTTTGGGGGGGGGGTAAGCGTTTTAAGGCGCTCTCAACTGCATAAGGTTAGATCTATATGAGCGCGCGGGACACACCAAACATTTTCAGTTGGTAGGAAACTGAATTTTATCCAGGTGGCGGCCGAAGCCTGCTCAGGCTACTCAACGATTTTAGACTACCAAGGGATCTTTAACGTGCGTAACTTGCACACCGGACCTCCGAGATTTTTCGCCCTTGTCCGAGAAGGCTAGGTGTAGATCTTTCCTACCATAAAATCAGGGGTGTGGCTGAAAGACAGCAGCAAGATTAGTAAGAAGGGGCCAAGGAGTAGCAGTAAAAAGGCTGCAGAAAAAGAGTCAGGATCCCAGCGGAAGTGAGGGGGTGGGGGCAGATAGTGGAGACGAAATCAGACGACAGAACATTGCTGGAGAGCAGGAAAGGAGGTGAAAGGAGACAATTTTATAGAGAAGAAAATGTTTCCGTCGCTACCCGGATTCGAACCCGTACCTTTCAACAATGAGAGGCGAACACCTTAACCTCTAACTTGACTCTAAGCCACGAGAGCCCCCTGACAATGCTTGAATTTTCCAAGGGTGGCTGTGTCTGTGGTCTTGCTTCGTTCATGAAGTGTAAATAAAAGGGAACAAAAGCGCATAAGCTCCCATCCTTTGCCTTTACTGATTTGATACATTCGTGCGCAGTTCACAAGTAGAATCTAGGCCTACATGTACATGTAACTGTCCCCGTGGTTTTATGCACCCCTCATAATTTTGCAAAATATGTTCTTTTTTTTGGCATAATTTCTGATCATTTTCCTTTATCATTCTTTGTTAAAATTAACAGAATTGCATCATTTCACATTTTTAGGCTCAGTTTGCATAATTTCTGAATTTTTCTTGCATAAAACGACGTGGACAGATGTAACTGCGCTCCAAAATTTTCAGAAAATTCAGGTGAGTATGTAGGCGTTTTAAGACGCTAGACTGGAAACACAGTTCTGGTCATAAGCGCTCTCATAGAAAGGTTCGTTGTTTCAGTTTCTTCAATCAAGA
>NW_004797318.1:573946-575463 GCF_000002075.1 Aplysia californica | reverse complement strand
AGACAGACAGACAGACAGACAGACAGACAGACAGACAGACAGACAGACAGACAGAATGACAGACCGACAGGGGGGAGGAGGGTGGTAAAACTGTGAACGAGCGTGTGTGCACGTCTGTTTATGTATGTGAGTGACTGCGTTGTGTGTGTGTGGGTACGTGTGTGCTTGTGTGATCTGTATGTGATGGGAGTATACATGAAAGTGAATGAGAGTGTAAGTGTGTGTGTGTATGTGTGTGTGTGTGTATGTGTGTGTGTGTGTTTTTGTGTGTGTGTGCGTGTATGTGTGCGTGCACGCATGCGTGCGTGCGTGTGTGAAAAAGATAGAAGAGGATGGAATAAAGAACACCGACACAAACAAATAACAAAGACAAAAGATGTTTCATCATTTTGATTTTGAGCACATTTTAAAGAGTACGCGAAAAAATGACATCCTTTTTCCATCAACTAATCACTTATTGAGAATAAAGTATAGAGACAAACTGAGGGCAATTTGACACAATTTGATGTCAAGGATCTACTTTATCATCTTCATCATCGCCATCATTATCATCATCATTATCATCATCTTTTCTCACCCCGTATTTTTAGTAAAGACCTCTCCATCTTATTCCATTTGGACTGTAAAATTATTGTCTTCACTTTTGTCCAACGGTATCCCATCTCCTTCAGGGTTGCAATCCAAGTTCCTTCTTAAATTAAATTTTTGAGTCGTCTTCTCTTTCTCTTTCCAGGTGAATTCCATTTTATAAGCATGAACATAATTTCAAATCCACAAAAAGAGACAGCATTCAATAGTCACAAAAATGCACCCCGATCCCACCCCCTTTTTTTTCTTTTCAGTTTTTAGATATTTCATCAAATCATGTTGAAAACAAAAGTGCAACTCTTGGCGGAGCAGAGAGATTGCTACATGGGTATCATGCGGGACTATGGGGTAGATGAACTTGGTTTGAATCCCAAAGGGGTACTCTGGAACCTTGCTTAATTCAACAATTTATTTTCAAGGCTGTTTGAAAGGCGTCGGTAGCCTCGAGTGGTTAAGCTACTGGACTTGTAATCGTGAGATTATGGGTTCGAGGGTTCGAGCCTCAGCTCGGTCTGAAGTTGTGTCCTTGGGAAAGGCATGTTACACGAACTTCTCACTTGGCTCGGTCCTATCGGAGATGGACAATAAACTTGGAGGTCCCGCCCCTTAAATAACCTAATAGTGTTGATAGGGGCGTTAAACCCATACCATTTCACCATTTGCACTTGTCCATTAATATTGTGCCAATCCCAGTGTGACTCTAATTCTAATGCTGTATTTTTACAATGTTCACATGACCAAATCAAACTGAAAACATCATCAAATGTGTATGACTTATTTCAAGAGAAACACAGTCATGCATACTTCTCTACTCCCACTCTCTCTCTCTCCTTCTTTCTCTCTCTCTCCTTCTTTCTCTCTCTCTCCTTCTTTCTCTCTCTCTTTCTCTCTCTCTCTCCTTCTTTCTCTCTCTCCTTCTTTCTCTCTCT
>NW_004797318.1:565074-573672 GCF_000002075.1 Aplysia californica | reverse complement strand
GTATACACAAGAAAAAAGTGATCAAGTACTTGCAGACAATTTAAAATTTATAGTATAATATATAATATAAACAGAAAAGTCTTGCTGCAGCAAATCTGTATTGTGAATCGATGACTACATACAGCTAAAACTCAATTCGAATTTTGAACAGGTGAGTTTCTTTTTCCGGTTTTAAATTTCGACAAAGTTGTAGCCTCTGAAAAAGATCTTGTTGGGGGGGAGGAGGGGGGAGAGGGTCTTGAAATAATTAGAGAGTAGCAAGATAAAGTTCCTTCCCCCCAGATCCCCAAATCCTATGAACTGTTTTCAACTGGTCTTTATCAATCAATTACCTTACCTCTCAGAGTGCTGAGATATTTCTCTGCATTTTTCTCCCTTTATGCAGGTTTCATTTTGAACAAAAAAGTAAACCTGTCTCTAGACTAACTTTTAACAGTTTTCATAATTTGTTGAAGTGTTTCCTCATTGAAAGCTTTTTTAGCTGATGGTACGGAAAATGATGATGTTTGCTGATACCAAATACTAATATAACATACTACTTATGTTTGAAGTTTTTAGACTTATATGAGTAAGATTAACAATGTAAGAAAATAGGTTCATACTGGGTACAGCAGTTCAAACATAATGAAATCACAAACATTTGGATCATTAATCATTAATGTGGTTGCACAAGATGGTTGGTGATAATCCTCTAATTGTCTGATCACATGAAAAGTTTCATAATAAAGAAATACATAAAGCTCATAGTACACTTATATCATTGTATATATTTTTTTTTTAACTCACAACTCATAAAACATCTTCCATTTTACCTATTTCTATGAGATGATCAAATCATTGTTTCAGTTACTGCTCCTCCCCTCCAGCTCCTGTTGGCACATCATGAAAAACTCTAAATTTAGTTGTCTTCAACCATAGGCTTATACTCCTAGACCTAGACTGCGTACTGTCATGACTGCCACTCTTTGCTCTCTATAAAAACTCGGCTACAAAAACTACACCCTAATGGAGGACATAACACCAGGTCTAGCTATATTTGAGTGCGCACAGCACACCCCCCCCCCCCCCTCCCCAGCCCTTTGTTTGGCACTAATTGAGTCGTGGTCACTTCACTTCAAAACCTAGCAAAATACAACCCACATATGTGAACACATGACAAGATGACAATTTATTGATTAAAAAAGTGACACTGAAATCAATTCTGCAAAGTCTACCCGTCAGCACGCTTAACATCAGAGCACCATCTGCTTCATATATCACATCACACTCGGCCTCCATGAATACCACAACCATGGGTCAAGATAAATAGTCAATAGACATTTTGGGCTGTTGGAGCTCCTACCGCCCAACTCCTTGACCAACCACTACTTCCTAAGAAATGAAAACGTGTCATTGAACCTTACGTTCTTTCTGGAATGTAAAAACAGTGGATCCCAAAAACCACAATCTGTGCAATTACTCTGCTTTAAAAACTTTAGTTCATGTGACAGGTGCAGACTGTTAGCACACATAGACATTACATAATGAATAATGTAATTTTTTTTTTTTTAACAATTAACTCAATATTTAATTAGGTAGTGCATTTCCACAAGGGAAGTGCTCAAAATGCCTTACAATAATGCAAACAACAACAGGTGCATTATATGGTCTCTCTCTCTCTCTCTCTCTCTCTCTCTCTCTCTCTCTCTCTCCCTCCCTCCCTCCCTCCCTCCCTCCGTTAAAGACACTAAAAGTTTAAGTAACT
Source organism: Aplysia californica (assembly GCF_000002075.1). Taxonomy (NCBI): domain Eukaryota; kingdom Metazoa; phylum Mollusca; class Gastropoda; order Aplysiida; family Aplysiidae; genus Aplysia; species Aplysia californica. Next base: position 571,928 of record NW_004797318.1, on the reverse strand, counting down.
GGATACTGTTTCATAAGACGACTAATTACTTGATTTTTACTGAAATCTAAACAAAAGTTACAAAATCTAGAATGCCACTCTAGAGCAACTTGAATTCACACACTGTCTTTCATGTCACTACCTCTATAAACAACAACCGTACAATCTATCACACTGTTCTAAAAACCATATTAAATCCTATTAATTAATTCTGAATATATAAAAAAAATATTCTATTATTCCCTCAATCAAAACAAAATTTAAAACAAACTATCAATAACTCTAAACAAACAAAACCAAATTTACCACACAAGTGCTTAAAAAAACTCAATTCATCACTCCTCTTTAAACTACAATCCAGCACGGACAACTCATGTTGGGGATTCAACACATGTGTTTGACACATCCATGACTTAGGTAGACCGTACAGCGAAAAATAAAAGAGATATCAGTGGGAGAATGGCAAGTTGTATGAGCTATCGTTGGATTTGAAGTTTTCCATTGCCATGTTATCTGTCCCTGACTGTATTTTTTTTCAAATCTGTTACTTCATTCTAAACCTCATGAGGTCTGTAGTTGAGAACAGCAGCGAAAGAGGTATAATCAGAGTCTGGGCCCTCAAGAGAAAATTTGGAATTGCGTGGACTAAACAACAGCTGATCCTGGAGGGTTTGCGGCAGGCCTGTGCCCCGTACGTACGCCTCGCGCTCCGGCCCACTCTTGACCGACTGCAGCACTGAGAAAAAGCAGAGCCGGACCAGTGGAGGTGGTTCTGTAAAAAACTGGTCCAGATACTCCACACTCTTTGGCTGATTTAGTTTTTCCAATACTTTCCGGATGCCCTTCTGCATGACGGGCCCGTTAACGTCGGACGGCGTGAGGAACCAAATGTCAACAAGGTACTGGGCAATTTTGAGGTTTCCGCAGACCAAGGCCATCATAAAGGGAGACAACTCGCTGACACCACAGCACTGGAGGAGGGTGGAGACAGCCGTAGTACAGCAGCGCTCTTTCACCAGGCAGTGGTTGCACACCATGGCAGGAGGCGCACCCGATGTGACCCAGCCTTGGACGATGCTGGGTTTGTCAACCAGGATGAACTTGACCAGCGGAGCCGCCGGGCAGTGGTAGGGTGCACCCATCCGCGCTGCGCCAGCCTTCAGCAGCTCCTGGAGACAGATATAATCACTTGGGAGCAACACTTGTTTGCGAAGGAGACTCGATAGAGGAGATTTTGTCTTTTGTGCATTGAGCACAAAAACTTCAGCTTTGTTCCGAATTAGTCCCTCCACTAGAGAAGAGTCAGTGGAAATCGATTCCAGTACCAACATCAGCGCTGACTTCCCATCCCGGTTCCGGAGATTGACCTCCGCCCCTGCAGACATGAGCATCTCACCCACTGGGGCAGTTTTACTCATCATAAGCGCTGAGTTCCCATCGAGGTCCTGTAGGTTGACCTTCGCTCCGTGCGCCAACAGAAGCCGGACAATGGAATAGTTCCTGTTCCGGGAAGCATACATCAGAGCAGTCTCATCTTTAGCAGACTTGGCATTTACGTCCACACCTTTCTTTATCAAAGACCTGACCGCAGCCAACCTAAGACCTCTCTGAGCCGCAGCCATGAGGGCTGACAAGTTCCTCTTATTCATTAGATTCCCATCAGCCCCAGCAGCCAACAGCATCTGCACAGCATCTGGGTTATTCCCAAGAGCAGCTAAAATCAGGGCAGTGTTTCCCTCGGAATCTGTCAAGTTCACATTAGCCTTCCGCTCAATCAAGACTGACACAACATGGTTGCTGGAATTCGCCGCTTCCATGAGCGCCGTCTTCCCTTCAAATGGGCTCTGGTAATTCACACAAGCCCCCTTGTCTATGAGGAGCACAGCCATTGCCCGAGTGCGCGCCACCATAAGAGGCGTCTCCCGCAGGGTGTTGACCCCATTAACATCGGCTCCATACTGAATCAACAACTTTGCAATCTCCACACAGTCGTCTTTCACTGCAGAAAACAGCAGTCCCGAATTCAGCTCCCGTGGGTTCATCACCTCCAGCAGGATCTTCGTCACTTCCGTGTGGCCGTTGACCACAGCGACCTGCAAATCCTTTGCCTTGTGAACCTGCGCTTTCTTGGCCAGCAGGAGCTGAACGCAATCAAGCCGCCCTTCCCCTAGGGCATAGGTCAAGGCCGTGCATGCAAAATCATCCCGCAGGTTGACATTCGCCTTGTGTTCTATCAGACACTCCACCACATTCATGTGGCCTTTCTTCACTGCCCACATCAGAGCAGTCATGTTTTTCAAGCTGCCCTTAGCATTAATCTTTGCACCTGAAATCATAATCACAATAATATGAATAATAAAAATAACACTATTTCTTACTGATTGTAAAAATAAAGATAACAAGATAAATATTAATTATAATGAAAATTAATATTAGGGTGACCTTATTTAGGCCACACTGTGGCCCAAATAAGCTAAACCCCCCTCCCTTACCTTATTTAGGCCATATGTGGCCTAAATAAGCACTCCCTTAATATTAATAATGATAAGTAAAATAATAATTATATCTATGATAATTAATTGGTAAATATGTATGTGTGCATAACCCCTTTCAACATCATAAAGTTATTATGACAGGTGACCTCAAAATATGACGTAGAACTCAGATTCACTTGTTCGTTTGAGTAAAAAGAAGCAAGAAGCACATCAACACAAAGTAAGACAGACAGACAGGAACAACACAGGGAAAGTACTGAAGTAGGACCTGCCAGCAGTGCACTCCAACCACCCACATCTCCATTCAAGTTGGTAGAAAGCCTTGAACACATCTCAAATAACCCAACTTCGAAAAAAGAATAAGAGATTAGCTGACCTGTCAACCATTCCATGACCTAAAACTAAAATAGTTTTCCATAAAAACCTGCCCGAAAATAGGACAGGAGTTAGGGAGAAAAATAAAAATCAGAGTCTCTTGAACCCCAGTTTTTCAAAATGGGATTACCAACCGACAGAGGCAAATAAACGTGTACTGCAAACACATGCAAATAAATATGTGAATTTTCACACCATTTCTGATACGTTATGTATGACCAATTGAAACGGAATTCTTTTTTTTTTTAAACAACAGACTTTAAGCAAATCAAGTTCTTCAACAAGCAAAAAAGAAATTGAAGGACTTTAATTTCATCTGAGTCTGAGAACTTGGTATGGTAGGTCTGGATTTGAAGCAGGGTCATTTGCTGCACCACATCCCAGCATGATACCAACTAAGCTAACAATAATGATGATGATGATGATGATGATGATGATGATGATGATGATGATGATGATGATAATAATAATAATAATAATAATAATAATAATAATAATGATGGTGGAGGGAACAATGCACTCTGATCCCATCAACTGAAACACAGCACTTGTAAAATAAATGTCGACATTTCACCCGTAAAAGAGATTTTTGGTAGTCTCACTGTACTTAAAAACCTTTTTAAAGTGTTTTACGGCTTTCGCAACAGTATAAGGTCATACGAGAGCACGGGACACATTAATAATTTTTAGTTTGGTAGGAATCAATTTTGAATTTTACACAGGTGACAGCAGAAGACTTCTCATTGATTTTAGGACCACCAAGGGATCTTTATCTTGCGCAACTTGCACATGCGACCTCTGAGATTTTTTTGCCCTTATCCAAAAAGCCTAGGTGTTAGATCTTACCTACCCTAAGATCAGGGGTGTGGCTGAAAGACAGCAGTAAGAAGGGGCCAAGGAGTAGCAGAAGAAAGACATCAGAAAGAGTCAGGAGCCTGAAGGAGGGGGAAAAGGGGGGAGTGCAGAAAGTGAAGATGAAAGCAGAAGACAAAAACTTAATTAGATCTAGAGAATGCAGGGAAGGATGTGAAAGGAGAAAATTTTTTCTTGAGAAGAAAATTTTCCCGTTGCTGCCAGGTTTCGAACCCAAGACCTAGAGAATGAGAGGCGAACACCATACCTCTCGACCACGAGGGCCCCCATTAAAACCTTGCACACTGAATGGATAAGCAATCTTTTAAATTCAAATTGTGAAGTTAATCCACCATTGTGACTTCTCTGGAGAATGCTCATCTACAGAGAAGGAAGAGGCAACCGATATGAACTATCAAATATCCAACAATAAGTCATGAAACCAATAATTATCCATAACATATAAATAAATCTCATCTTACCTCGACTCAACAATAATTCCACCAAGTCCAACCGTCCACTGGCAGCAGCGATGGACAACGGGCGATTCCCATCCTGGTCTTCCTTTTCCAGGTCCGCCCCGTGGTACAGCAACTCGCTGACAATCTTGTAGTTGGCAAGCCTGCCTTTGGACAGGGCTGAGTTGAGAGGGCTAGGTCCTTTCTCTGAATTGACATTCCTATCCATAAAGTCACAGTCAAGCAAAGTGCTGACAGTGTTTACACAGTTCATCTTAATGGCACGGAGCAGAAGATAAGAGGGTTTCCTTGAATGTACTGATGTGAGAAGTTCCACCATTTGCCTTACATTTTTCGAGGCCGCTAAGGAAAACACAGTGTCCCCTGCATTGTCAACCGTATTGAGATTCACCTTGTTGTCGATAAGTAGCTTCAACATGTCAAAGTCGAAATGCCCTAAGCAAATCATAGCAGCCGTTACGCCTCTAGCATCCTGATCATTGACGTTTGCACCACCTGAGCGAATCAGGAACTGCACCAGATCAACTGGCTGACGACTTTTTACCGCGGCCATCAGCACCGAATCCCCTGCGGGACACAAGGCTGACACCCTCGCCCCACGCTTCACGAGGAACTTGACCAGGTCAGGGAACCGACTCTCCACAGCCACGTGCAAAACAGGCATACCCTCAGCGTCAACAGCATTAACATCAGCACCATGTTTGACTAATAGCTGAACAACACGCTTGTGGCCAAGACGCACAGCAGAGAAGAGAGCTGTTGTGAGCACACCCTGAGCTGAATCATCTTCGATTTCCTTGTCGGAGCTGCCAGCCGAAGTTTCCTTCAGAATGGCCTCCACTCCCATCACATTGCCCCCAGCAACAGCCTCCATCAGTGTCTCCTCCATCTCGACTTTTTCTCCTGAAACAACTTCGGTTTTGCCTGAAGTCGAAATTTTCCTGAAACAAAAATAGCCTAATAAGTTTAAAAAACGGGGGAGGGAAGAGACCATCTGTCAACGAAAAATTTAAAAAAAACATGACTTTACAAGGGAACGCATATAAGAACACAACACTGAACAAAGAGGCTTATAACCTTCACGGGAAATTTTGCTCACATTTGCAGTGAAAAGATTTGTCCTGAATTTGTTCTATATTCCTTACATTCAAAAGACGCATATAGCATAAACAATTCATATACACTGAAAAGAATTGGCGTCAGCGAGAGTAGATCTAATCAAACACAGCAACAAACTTTGTTTACCAAAGTAGCTGCTATGAGAGAAAGAGAGACAGATAGACAGACAGAGTAGACAGACGGACAGACAACAGATGGATGGACAGACAGACAAACAGACAGACAGAAAAAGAGAGGGGGGCATGGTTCGAGTGTAAGCCAACAACCTCTCTGCAAGCAGAGGGCAAAAGCGGAGGCCAGGGACTTGTTTATTGTGTACGTCATAGAAGTTTTCAGCGGTAGATCTTGCTGACACATTATACACTTCAGTTGTGCGAGAGCACATATTCAGCATTGTAGTCTCATGTGTTAGCACATTTCTTCTTCAACAGAGATTAAACAGTACATAAAAACTTGCCAGCGTTCAGCAAAGTCAGGTCAAGGTGAAGTTAGTAGAGAGAGAAACACGGAGAAGCAAAATAAGCATAAAGGTTCCTCGGTCAAAGAAAAACGGCTGATCCTTACAGATGTGAATTAAGGGGTCAAGAACCCAAAGGATGTAGAACCTGCATTAGCAGTTTCAGACCCCATGTCAGCTTTACAATCTTGAGTTTGCAAATTTTGTGCCAAAAATGTTAGTTTTTCAGTGATTTCTGGACTGTCATTTTGAACACACCAATGCAAACTTCCAAGAATGTCCAAAATTTAGTATTTTTGGGTGGGGGTTTTTTTACGTGTGCTTTGATCCTATGCTATTTGTCATCGAGAAAGGTTAACTGGCTCAAGAAAACGGTTTATTTGTTTGCAAATAAACGAACAATTCGGATCACTTGTGCGTCAGTCGTGTCGTCATGGACTAGGTGTTTCAGAAAACACCATTATTTTTTTCAGTAGAATCACCATAGCTGGTTAAATCTTTTTGCTTTTCGTCGTTTATTCAATACTTCAAAAGCCGCAATGTGCGAAAGGAATATCGGGTTCCTAGATCTACAATTTCGGTTGGCTGTTTAACATTCGCCGTGATTGGCGTCACTTTGCGACGTGCCGGAAGTCCGAATTTTAGCCTACTTTTGTTTTGAACGGATCATCAACAGTGCCCGGATATAATTGTTTTCTTGAGTGACTTCCCCTTACCCGCTTCCCCAGAACAGCGGAAGCAACGGGAGAAAGAGAAAAACGAAAGTAGTCATTGCCGTCAGCGTCGGGTGACTCACAAGAATCTTACATTGAATGGGACGCACTGGACCGTTTTGAGTGTTTTTAGGCTATCCTATTGAATATTTTAGTGAAATTGCTGTGTTTACATTGGATTCCTGGAACAAGAGTGTGATGTGTGAACAAACTTCAAGAGATGGGTCATTTCCTTGGTTATAGATTTAACTTTTGTGCTTAGTGATGACGTTTGGGGTTCAAGACTGACTGACATTACATTGTCCTAAGAGCAAACATTTTTTAAATCATGTGTGCTCTCTTTACTCAAACAAATAAACAAACACGTTCTTGTTTATCTGTCTAA
>NW_004797318.1:539513-564190 GCF_000002075.1 Aplysia californica | reverse complement strand
AGAAAAGGGAGTCAAATTGGTAAGAAAATATTTTTTTGCACCACTGAGTCTCAAGAGAGTCTCACGTTTTGGCAATTGCTCATATACATCACTAAATAGGCCATTAAATCAAAACAGGTGAACCTATTCGATAGTTCTTCATCTAATGAATGAACTCCTGGTAATAGAGACTTGTTTTCAGCAATTGCCGAAAAGTAATTTGACAACAAAGTCGTCGTAAAGGAATGTGCCCGACGACTACCAGTAGCTCATCAGTTCCAACTGCGAGCCGCTGGGAGCAGCTTGACGAAGATAAGGAGTTAAGACCAAAATTATTCACATGAATGAAAGAAGCTGGAGAAACCACTCTGCCAGTTTCTTTTAAAAGAACCATCGATGCAGACCTGCCAACGACTCCAAAACCAAAAAACAGAAGTTTTAATAGGAATCCTCCCGGGGGAGGTGGGGAATCAAAATCTCCAGAACCCCAGTAAACCCCAGTAGATAAAGTTTATGTGTTGTTACAAACGGACAGTGGCAAATAGATATGTGCAGCAAATACACATGATTAAAGAAGTGTATTTTTATGTCACTTCAAATAAGTCACACAAATACTGCATTTACATTTAAATAAAAATTTGTATTTTCATGTTATTTACGATAATAAGTTGCATGTTTTCCGATGGAAACAGATTCGAGTAAAAACAGATCAGGGTTTTTCGACCAACGCAAAAAGAAAACCAGAGACCTCTGATTTTATCAGAGCATTTGGCAGGTCTGTTAATATATACATGTTTAAGTTAGTCATTACGTGTCATCAGAGGAAGAACTGGGTCCTGCAGCAAAATCATCAACTGCTGACACAGCAGGGGTATCCACCATTACGGACTGGTCAACGGGTATGTCCCCACAGGTAGATGCCAAGCCCTCTTTCCTTGAAAAGGTCGACAGTGAACCTTTCTTTTTCAGCGCCCGCTTCTTCCTTATCGGCACAACGTCTTCAATGGGTGGCTGCCGCTTTTTCTTCCTCCCACGACCCGACTTTCGACTGTGGAACATGCATATAATGAACACAAACATCAATTAAGAAGCATACAAGCAGTTAAGTACAGGAACACATTAAACTATGTGGCATATGATGTGAGGTATCGTGGTGACATGAGGCGTTCATCAAATAATGCAACCAAAGAAACCAGCCTTTTTCTGCTCATTTGGAAGTTTTTATTAATTTTTCAATTTTAGGGGTAACACCATGTGTCCATTCAAAATCACATTTCTGTGTGTATTTTACTAAAAAAAACTTGCTTTAAGGCACTAAAAATGAACATTTGTTGTTTCCAAGGACTCAGCTTTGGAAGTCACCAAACTTTGGAGGCCTCTTTCTCACTAATTTTCCCTCTTAACTCATTTAGTGCTACAGACCAGAAAACTCTCAAAACCCGGGCCCCGCCCACATTCTAGCAACAAGTATATATTCTCCCATTCTGCCCCGTTATCTTTAGAGAAAGAATTACTCTATCTAATCCATACCAAGTTATTTGAACTAATCATGACGCATTATGGGATAGGGCAAGGAGACATTTTTTTCTACTCAACAGCCATTGAGCCCACTAGTTTTGATTGCTTTTCCTGGGTGGACCTAATTTCATGTTGTCATATAACAAAACTGCCCAGTATATGAGAGGAGTTCACTGTTGGAGCGCTCAGCATTGAATGAGTTAAACCACACAATCCCACCTCTTTCAATTGAAAATATTTCAAATTCTAATCAAGATAGATGGGTACTTTTTTCATCAAAAACAAGACGAATGAATAAACTTTAAGATAAAACCATTCACTTCATTTGCCCAAAAATTGATGAGTGCATGATTTCACCAAATTGTGACACATATTGTTGCAGCACATCTGTTGGCATTCAAATATTCTGTAGCCAAAAGCCATGTTTAACTTCATTTTGTTAAAGACTAAACTGTTCTTTTTCATATATATAACACTATAGAGGGGTAACAAGGAGTTCTGTTCATGTATTTCAGCTGATAAAAGGGCATTTTGCATTGTGCCATTGCACACATTAAACTTACAAAAACATGAATGAAAATCAAATTTCCATAATGAAAAGCAAAAGTGCACTGTTGTTACATTGTACTTTTGCTTTTCATTATGGAAATTTGATTTTCATATATGTACAATGTAACAACAGTGCACAGAAATCTTACCAGGCTTCAGAGGAGAAACTAGGCGCTGCAGTTCTATCTGCCGAGTTCTTCGACATGGTCACAGACTCAGGTTCTAGAGATATGCTGGAAGCAGAGGTGCCGGGGGTCTGCCCAGAGGTACTTGGCCCACTGACGGGGATATTCTGTCTCTGGTCTCTCAGCCCACTAGTGCCGGGAGACGACAGGGAATCTGATGGGTCACTGTTGCAGATAGATATGGTAGTACACTTAAGTTTTCTTTTAGTTTTAGTGAGTGGTTTACAGAACTTGAAACACATTAAGTCATATAAGGGCCAAACACTAAAGGTGTTACAGAAGAAAAACAATCATTAAAAAAGAGGGAGAGATACGGACAATAGATATTTGATAGGAAAGAAGGTGCAAACCACACCAGAGCACCCGCCAACTACCTACCTTTAGTTTCCGTATTTTACTTTCAGGTCAGTTTCAACACTGCCAGAGATTAAAGGTGTTACAGAAGAGTAACAAACATTAAAAAAGGAGAGATACGGGCAATAGATATTTGATAGAAAAGAAGGTGCAAACCACACCAGAGCACCCGCCAACCACCCACCTTAAGTTTCCATATTCTAATTTCAGGTCAGTTTCAACACTGCAAAGTCATTTGAGATTTGAAATAACGATTTTCAAGCTTAGTATTACGGAAAGCACATATTGACACTAGCAATTATTTACGACAAAAGAACACACAGCTTTTATTGTTGCTCTTCAACCACCTATGAAATAAAGAAAGAAATACACTGACAGTAAAAATAATGACAGTGATATAATAAGGTTAACAAAAATCACAGGCTTGACAAGAAGACAACAGACAACCAAAGAGAATATAATCCCTACAGGGCCTGGAAACAGATGCACAGACATGCTGCACCTCAAAATAAACTTTTTGAGGGTCATGAAGTTTGACCCAAAGATATATATGTCACTTTGCCACAGAAAACAATATCCCATCTATTCAAAATTTTGAGCATTTGAAGAGAGATGAAGCCTGATTCGGCTCTTGTAGGAACCATTAATTAACAAAAAGGAAATAGAAATGAATAGAGAATTGCAACCCATAGAAGATGCAAATTTTGTACTATACAACACTGCTAGAGAATTGTGCTTGTTTGGGCTTCTTTTCGGGAGAATGTTTGAGAGATGTTCAATAGAAAGGCGACTTTAAAACTTATACATGCTATTTGAATAATCTTTGTTTTCAGAAGCAAGGTTTAATTATAGGAAAATTTAGCTTTATAGACAACAAGTCCAATAGACCAAAAACACTTTTGGGTGGTGGTAATCTAGAATATCAACATTTTGAGCATCCCAGACGCAGTTTAGAGAGTGCAGAACAATCTACATCATCAATCTCGGGTACAAAACATAATCACTGGTGATGTTACAGACAGAGGAACCTTTGTGACTGAGCCCTTCAACTGATCACTGATGGGGAGAAGTCTTTACAATTAATCTTTATCACAGCAGGTGTAAGTCAAGGTTTTAAAATATATTAAAAGAATGTGTCTCAAATACTGACAATCCTTGCAAAATTTCAACAAAAAAACAAAAACCTTCTTTTTGCCTGTTCAAACAGACACCTTAAAACTTGTATATTTTCAGTATTCAGACACATAGCAACAACAGAGAGTCAGCCGCCCTCAACACTTCCTCACAGGCATAAGTGGGGTAAATATCAGGCTCTGCACCTGGCACATAAAAGACATGAACTCCATTCCAACTCAAGAAAGATACTAAAGCACTAATTTCCATTAAACCATCCCAGAATTTAAATAATCTAGACTGTGTCAATAGGGGTGTACATCACATCTACAATAACAGCACATACCTGTCCACTGTCTTTGTAGAAACTCTCGTCTTTTTGACGGCCGAAGTTCCAGATGAGCGGACCGACTTGCGTTTCATCACCTTTGAGGGATTAGTGTCACCAGGAGCCAAAGTAGCCTCTCTGGCAATGTCAGCCTTGCAACCAGACCTGTGAGAAAAAAAGCAACCTGAATCATTTCCTTAATTGGGGATTACAAACAAGAGAGGAGGAAAAGAAGGAGCATGAAAAAAAGAGGAAAAGTGAAAAGCTGTATTACACAAAAATGAGTCAGCCCTTTCAGTTCTATTTTAGTTTTTGCAAAAGTTGTACAGCACTTGCAACACAAATAGGTCATATTGATGCTGAAGATTAGAGGTATTAATACTAGTGAATATAATACAGAGAAAGGAGGAAAAATAAGGATGATAGATACCAACCACCCACAAGTCAGCCCAATATCTGCTACATTTCAACAAGAACAAAAATAAAAATTATAGTAAGGTTTGTTTCACATTTACTTAAAGAGAAGCACATCTTTATGATACCAGTATGATATAAAAATGAGAAAAGCAAGACACTGTAAAAAAAAAAAACAACAGGGGCCAGTGACAAAATAGGAATATCTAAAATCATCTACACATTTTATATTGTTAGAATTTTTCAAACCCAAATTTCAGTTTTGGATCCAAAACCCCTGGAGACTGATTAAAATTATATAACAAACCGACCATCACAAACAATCATGTGCAACAAACATGCAAATAATAATGTGTACTTTCACATCACTTCACATAAGGCACGCAAATATTTCAATTAAATGCAAATAAAAATTTGTACATTAAATACAGAAACCCATAAAAGACAAGAAAGGACAGAATGCCCACCTGGAACTACCAGACCGTGTAATCACACCGCTGCTCGCCAATACCGCTGGGGATTCCCCCATATTGCTGGACTTCTCATCTTCAGACCTGAGGTAAAAAGAGGCAGAAAGCCTGCATGTCATGAAACACTCTTGTACAGTGGGACTGGCAGGGTACAATTCTGTTTGGTACGATTGGTACGATACGGTTTTGTATGAAATAAAATCGAGCCTAAATATCTTGAACACTCAAAACTCAAATTCACCAATAGCTTGAACAATAATATGCCATTCCCCGATAAAACCACTGTATTTTCTTTGTACTGGCAGCATGCTTTTCCAACTTGGATGTGTCAAACGGCTCATCTGGAAAAGCAGCATCAAAGTTTTTCTCACATCTGTCTCAAATTCAAATAGCCCTATGCCCACGATGGAAAATGAACTTTAAAACACATACATAGTCTTCAAGAGTATCACATTAAATGAGCCCATTAGGTTCACCCCTGCACAGCGTGATTGAATAAAATTAAATAATAATGGTCTGTGTGCTAGGTGGTGGAGTTTGATCAAAGACGAACAATGTGGCGTTACATTGGGCCATATGGTGTACTAAATTATGTTTGTGTTTGTGTGCATGCATGTCAATGTGCGTGTAAGATTGAATGTGAAGATATGAATCGGGAAGTCATTAAACTGGAGGGGTGGGTGGAATGCTCTGATCAAAGCAGTGTTGGTTACATCATTATGAGCAGTTTTTTAAGGCTCATCAGCATCACTTTCTTTCCTTCCCTGTCTTCGACACCGATCATGGGACGTGCACTGTCCATCCCTCTTTCCCTTTTAACAGATTGTAAAGCACATAGAGCTTGCTGTTGAGCGGGAATTTGCGATTTGCAAATGCTGTCTATTATTATTATACCAGATACTTCTCATGACGGCAGGCAAAGAAATCGCAATTAGTTCTCTTGATTTTCCTAAATATCTCTCTTATTTTTCATTATCACGATTCACTCAAAGTATGAATGTGTTGAACACAATTGTCCACCCCCAACCTGTTCAAAACATTTATGCTCAACTGAAGTGTAAAATATAGTATGACGTGGTAGAGAGTAATATTGTATCATACGGCATGGCAATGTTCTTTAAGACATGGTATGCTATGAATCCATTCGATATTGAGTTGTACTGAATCTTATGGTAAGTAAAGGTATGGTACAGTAGTATTTGGAGTAACACTATTATGTGAGGCATCATGGTGAAATGAGGCGCTCGTCAAAATAATGAAATCGAAGAAACTGTCACTTTTCCTCTTGTTCAGCAGTTTTTATCGAATTTTTGTTTTTGGGCTCAACACCTTTATCTATGTCCATTTAAAAAGATTTTTCGGTGTGGAAGTCACTGAAAATGTTGATTAAGGGTCCAAACATGTTGAGTAAAGGTCCAAAACATGTAAATTTTTAGTTTCCAAGGACTCTCAAGATATGGGAGTGACCAAACTTTGGTGGCCATTTTCTCGTTAATTTTACCCCTGAAACTAGGCGACCCCACCTCATTCAAGTGCAATTATCTCAACTTCTAATCAAGTTAGATGGGTATGTTTTTAACCAAATGCAATACAAATTAAAAAGCTTTAAGATGTTACCAATAACTCCACCTGCCCTAAAATTGGCAAACGCTTATTTCCACCACATTGCATCCGGTATATATAATGTGTGGCTCTGAGAAAACCTGTGGGAGGGCACAGAGACTTATTTTGAGATATCGCCTAAAATAGGCCTGACCTTCATTTTTATCAGAAATGAGATCACTTTTACATTGTATTTTTCAAGGATTCTGCTAAAAAACATTATTCTTAATATTTTCAGGAAAATGTTTTGAGGACATACATATATCGTTGCTGAATTACAAGGAATTCTTAAACAAGCAAGAGAAACCTTTATTCAATCTGATAAACACTTCTTTTCATGGAAGCCCCCACATATTAATAATAATTATCCAATGAAAGAGAATTTTATTGCCATTTCGGGAAAATCCAGTGTATACGAATATTTGAACACCACCAAAAGTAAGAAAAATGGCGCATCGTTTCGTTTCACTTTGAAATAGTGTATTTCATGAGTTCTGTTTCGCCTTCTCCTATTCCATTTCCAGTGGACCAAACTAAAACTGAACTACTCCTTATTGAAACTGAAATATTCCTTCAGTTCTTCTCAGTAATTTGTCTGAGTTTACAGCCATTCTATAAACACGTTTTCTGGAAACAAGTGATAGAGCTGTATTATTTACTGGTTTCTAATAAATGCAAAAAAGCAAATGGATCAGCTGGGGTGCGTATTTCACCATTGCCAAGTTCCATCGGATCGGAATAAGAGGAACCACAGATGAAAATGAATTAAATGAACAGATTGTTCAATATTTTGATACAAGAGATACAGATTCAGAATACATTGCATGGGAGGAAAAGAATTATGTACAACAGAAAACGATGAAGACCATAGCAATCTCCCCACTCATGCATGGTTCATAGGTAGTTCCATTCAGCACAATTCTTATAAAACAAATGAATACTATCAGTGTCTAGTAAATGGTTAAAAAGAAATGTCTAGACCTTTTGGTCTCTGCATGCTTCATAATATTTATTTGTTTTTTTATGAATGGCATCCCATGTTGGGTTTTTATGCAATATCTTTTCCTACATGTATATTTGGAAAAATATCAACAAATTTCTGTTGGAAAAATATTGTGGACCACAGATAGAACTAAATGATGTGGGCTATATTCTTTTAATCACTGCAGTTTCACTTGCTTGTTCTGTTTTATATATTCATATAGTTACGTAAAGTTTAAAATTTGATGCATCTTTACTTAATTCAACAATCTACCATGATAACATAAATACATCACAACTTTACTAAAATGAGAGGTATTTACCTAAAATAAGAAGCAAACAGTCCAAAAATGGCACCTCTATGCTGTGGTATCTGCATTACTTGCATCTATGCATTGTCATCTTTGAAAATTTGTTCCCAAAGTAAACAAAGCTTTAACACTTACACTGCCAGCCTATTTTGAGGCTTGTCTTTCCCACTGCCAAGAAGTTATGAGCATCGTGTGAACTTTGGGGATAAATGTTGAAAAACAAAAAACAAAATTTTTTTAATTCAAGATAGGACTCGGAAACTTTAGGATATTGTTGGACACTAAATGGACTTTGAATTTTGACCTTTTAATTGGCCTTGAATCACCTCATCTTCGCCGCCATCTTGGCTTTGACCCTTTCTTGAGGAAAAAAGTTGTACCTAATCAAAACAATCTTTTAGGGGGACTAAAAATGACTGTGGGATAGACAATTATGCGTTATATGTAAGATGACATAATGCCAGTGTAAGTATTGTGCCTTTGCTTCCTGTAAATATTATCAGATATTCACATGTGGATTCTTAAAATGCAAATGACAACAATAAAACACTATAAAATACCTACAAAGAGTTTGTCTTTTTTTATAGCCTATTTTATGTAACATGCACATTCACACTGAACTGCCTATATCTTGAGCAAGTTCTAAAACATTCCAGCCCCACTGCCTATCAAGTGTTGCACTAGCACACCTATTGGTACGGACACACCCTCTTTTACTCTACTTAACTTATTATGACACCGACAAAGGACTATGAAATAATAGCCCTATGCAAATGACTCAGGGAAGCCGTAGCAGGTTAAGGAGAAGTTTCCAGGATGATTCAGGTCATCCATGGCAGCTTAAATGTTAAAAGCTGGATTCTCAGAACTTGTTGTTAGGATCCCTGGTTATTTGAAAATGCCATAACTTTTCACAGAAATGCTCTGACAATTACACCCACATAAAGTGCAGAATGTTTGCGAGAAATTTGTCTTTCAAAATCTGCCCCAAAAAAGTCAATTTTGAACATTTTCACCACCTGGCAGGTTTTCTCAAAGCCACACACATAGGGAAAGCTAAGGGACAGAGGAGAAATTATTTAAAAAACAATACAAAGATCAGTATATGTATACCGTCCAGCATTTCCGATGCACAGGTGTCTCTTGCCCTTAATTCCAGGTGACGACGACCTGTTCCTGAGGCGTCTAGCCCTGAAGGTAATAAAAGTTAAGAAACAGCTATATATATGTGAGGCATCATGATGAAATCAGGCGCTTGTCAAAATAATGAAATCAAAGAAATACAGAATTTTTCAGGGCGTTAGGTTATTTTTTTTTTTATTCTTCTTTTTCGCGTAA
This sequence comes from Aplysia californica, assembly GCF_000002075.1. NCBI lineage: Eukaryota > Metazoa > Mollusca > Gastropoda > Aplysiida > Aplysiidae > Aplysia > Aplysia californica. The sequence continues at coordinate 555,048 of NW_004797318.1, read as the reverse complement.
CAGCTTTTTTTATGTCTATTTAAAAACTAAATAAAACACATTTCAGTGTGGATTTTCTGAAAAACGTTGCATAAAGAACAAAAAATGTAAATTTTAAGTTCACGTTGACTCTCAAGCTATAGAAATCACCAACTTTGGCGGGCATTTTCTTGGTAATTTTATAGCTCAAACCAAGTGACTCCCATCTCTTCAATCGCAAGTATCTCCACTTCTGTTCAAGATAGATGTGTGTGTTCTTTCATCAAAATGTTGAAAAATGAGCAAGCTTTAAGATGATACCAAGCAATAACTCCATATATATATATATATATATATATATATATGCTACACAATTAACAAGTGCTTGATTCTGCATCATAACACACATAATAATATATTATATTATAATAATAATTAACGACTTATTGATATTAGGAAACAATTGTAAATTTAATCAAATTCAAGAGACACAAAGAAAATTTCCCACAATGTCGTCATACAATACAGACTAATTAATACAAACTATCATTTAAAGAAAACCGTACAGTAAATATTTTATGAAAGTCACCGCCATCAAAAAGGCAAAAACAGAGAGGAATGCTGCTTTGTTTCATTTAAGATATCATACTCCACCAGAAAAATTAGACCACTGCATCCTGTACCTATGAAGGAAGTTGACATGATGAAAGTATTTTGCTTAACTTAATGAGTTTGTTCAGCGCCAGGATCAGAGGACTAAATGAAATGCAGTCTTGCATGCATAAAGCAAAATGGACAAGATGTGGAAATCTTTTCATCATATGAATACAGTTTGCTATATATCTACAATATTTAAATTACAAACAGTCGAACCTGCCACCTGTACAAATAGCCACTTTCCATTTCCCCCTTTGCATTTTTTTCTATATAATTTAACAGTGTAAAACGGTAACGCATCCAACATGGTCGTAGCTACTTTATTTTATCAACTCACAGCCAAATTTACCTGCTTGAGATGGTGAGGTGTGGTCTCTCATCCCCCAACGGTTTACCGTAAATTTTTAATCGGATCTTGACGCTGTGGACGGGCCGTCATAATCCATTCATCTATAATCATTATTGCTAGTATTAAGTCCCTCCAATGAATGTTTACCCAAGTTGACTAAAAGGTAACAATAAGTTTTCAACTGCTGGTGAAGGAAGCTGGGTGGCAATTTTACAGGTTCGACTATACCTGCAAAACTAAAAAATTCCCGACCTGTTGCAAAATCTAGTCACTAGGCCTATAAAATAATGTTTTACTGTATGTGTACAGTGTATGTTTGCTACGTTGCGTGCCTGACAATAATGCTGCGAAAACTTCAAATATTATCCTCACCTGACATGCTTAACATGCTCAAAGCCAGGCATCATACTGCCTGATTCTTCCAATGTGAATCATCTAAAGAGCTCTATTCATCAATTCTCAGGATGTCCAATTTTAGTCCTTGTCCTGCACCTTAGAAAATAAAACTGACAAAATGTATCAAATTATTATTTATTTTTTGGCAAAACGAATAATAAGAGAATAAGAGACAGAAGGAACATCATTATTTCAAAAACAGTGACCAGAAATAAGAGGTGAAATTAATAAGGACCAAGATCCCACTGTCCTGTCACTGACTGTCCACATTATAGTTCACTCTCATGTCACAAGATTGTCAAAAGCAAGTGGCTATTCTCCGGCGTCGCACCGGTCAACAGATCGAACGCTATTCTCCGGCATCATGTATAGAGATGCACATGATGTCGCTTCTCCACAGCTTCCCATCTCCCCTGTCAGCACGTTACGGCCATTATTGTTGCAACTGAATTCAGTGACAGATGCGCCTTCCTGTGTTTCTGGTTGTGACTGAGGGTTGTTGGCCCTTCTGGAGCGGTCACCTCTGACACAGAAATTCCTCTTTCTTCCGTCACTGGAGCTTTCATTGAGTAGCGGCTGTGTGTCCACCCTATGGAGAATCGCATTCTGAAGAAATGTCGACCTTAATGAGTGTTAAGGCCATAACGTGCCGACAGGGGAGATGGAAAGTTGAGGAGAAGTGACAAATAAATAATAAGTGCAACTATACGTGACACCAGAGAATAGCCATCAATCTACTACGGGTTGCCCACTACAGCAGGATCGGGCGACCAATCCCAGCCGTAGTGGGCACCCTGTATACTGACCGGCGCCCACTCGCTACAACTTGTCAAAATGAGGAACGGATGAGTCTAGTCTAAATTAAATGGCTAAAATGGTGTATTTAAACATGCGTGAAAGTGACATAATTCTTACTTAGTTTTACGAACCGCAACACTGTGTCCCAACGATCTAAGAGAACTAGATCTAGAATCTAGAATCTAACTTAACTTAGCCTTACAATAGAACTAGATCTAGATCTAAATCTAGATCTAGATCTAGAATCTAGAACTTCTCCTAACCTAACCTAACCTCTGTTAATTTATTCGTATTGTGAGCCTGCTCTATAGAATAGAGTTCACTTACACTTACTCAATCACACTAAACAGACCCGACCGTTTGAAAATTCTCCTGGAGCACTAGATCTAGAGTCTAGTTTCAACATAAACCATTAAACAAGCTTTTCCATCGAAAAGTCTTCGATTTCACTGTCTGTAGACAATAAAATTACATTTTGTGCACAGTTCCTGGCCCTTGTTGTTGATGTGTGTGGTGTGTAGGGTTAGCCCAGCGAGAAAGAGATTGTACGGCCAGGTAAATGTTGGTCAGATAGGCTAGTGCTAGTAGAGCAGTAGATTTTAATATTGATAAACCAAGTCGAGTCGCTCATGTGCACATAAATACTCCAAAATGTACTGTCACAACTTCCACATTGCAATAATTACACCACCTAAAATTCTTCAAATAGCAAAATTGTCCTAATTCTCCTTCACAGTTAGTTCGTCCTGAACTGTAACTCCCCTCTCACTTCTTGTTTAGGTGGGAAATGAAGTCGGCTTTACCGGCATAATTTCGAGCATCAATGAACAACACAAATTCTGTTTTCCCGTTTTCTAGTTTCGTTTTCTGTTTACCACTCGCTGTTGGGTTGGGGTTGTTTTTTTTGTTGAAGCTTTTGAGATTTTGAGACCAACAGCAACAGTTAACAACAGGTCATCAAGATTTTGTGCACCGATATTATTGTCTGTCGATTATCATAGCAAATAAGGAAAAAAACTAAATAAGCAAGCAAAACAAAAATAAGGAAGAATTAAGAAGTTAAAGAGTTGGAAGCATAAATTTAAAAAATAACAAAATTTTAGTGATGAACAATGATTGTTGATAAAGTAGCTTTTGTAGGTGCAATATTGTTTCCATGGTATCCACAAACTTAATTTCTTTGTGTTCACTAAATGCGATCCCTCAAAAATCAAATAGAATCCAGACTATTTTTTACATTAGAATTCCGAAAAGTAACCAAATTACTAATTATAAAATCAAGTCAAAAACATTCACCTAAAGCGTGTTGATTCAACTAAAATTGAGAGGGCCAGACGTTGCTGGAGAGTTTAGAATAAAAAGGTTTAACAAATAATAATGTTCATAATTAATTGTTAAATGTTAAGCTATTTTATCAATTTTCGAAGATAATTCCACTTGGTTGGAGAATAGGCATACAGGCGGCCAGGGGCGGCTGGTGGTTTGTAGAACTGACCGGCTGTAATTCCCATCGATACCTCTTTTACGGTATACTTGAAAACAAACTGAAAGTGAGAAACTACTACCTCTTAGCCCTGCCCCTGTACATCACCCAAAGAACTACTTTGCAGACACACGCACGTAAAGTCACGACGTGCACTCGCTGTGTAAAAATAGGAAACGTGTGCTGTAACTTGATACTGTACCTTACTAATGACGCGGTCGCATGTAGATCTAGATGAAGTCTAGAACCAGACACTGCACCATTTAGTCTATTAAACACACAGCTACATACACATTGAACAAATTTAGCCCACGACCATTCCCGATCCGATTCAAAAGTTGTTCTCTTCTATGATCTTCTCTGCTCTCAGAACACTGCTTTTTAGAGAACTGTGTCAAATGCTAATTATAGAAATTTTAGTCTAGCTGGGGTGAAGGTGGAAGAGAGGAAAGGAGGGAAAGGGGAAAAGGGCGGAGGAGGAGGAGGGTGTATTGTTTTAGGCCCAGACCCTGACAGCTGTTAAAATTCCCTCTATAACATTACTGGGCGGAACGGGGGGATCGCCGGTCCAGGGTCCTGGCCAAGTAAGGTAACTCCGGGAAATAGGTGACGGAGAGAACGCAAAACAGAACCATGGATGGCTTATAAAACTCAATAGAAATAATTATGCTAACAATATAAGTACAAGCAGTAATAAGAGACAGGTTGAATGATGAATGTAACTGATGAAATTATGTAAAATAATATGTATTAGTACTGCAGAAGTGTTCTTCTTTTGTAAGTAACAGAGAGGCCAATTGGCAATTAGAAGCCGTCTGTTTAGCTCTCTGGGCAAAACCTGAATTCGCCCGGAGGCTGATGTCACTGCAGCGCTGGCGCTGTTCGGAAAGGCCTCGCGGCCTCGCGCCCCGTGCAGATAAATTTCACATTGTGACAGGGGCGATTTACATACGAGCCGGCGTGAAAAGCAAAGATGACAGAACGAGTTTCTGTAGTGCGACAACACACTAAAGAACCACTATTGTCTCTTAGAGTGCCTTCAAATCAGCCGAGTGCTTTTTTACCGTTGATTAGATATTAATGTGTATTTATTTGAAACAAAATAAAAATTGTCGTAAGCAATCATTCTTTTGTCCACTGTACTGCCGACAAAAACTGACCGGCGCCGCCGGTATTGCCCAGTGAAAGAACCGCACCTGCAGGCGGCACAATGCCATAGCTGCTCCTCGTCCCTCCTCTCCAGGATCCATGAAAGGGCCATATGCTTGCTTCTCGTGCAAGTTATCAGCTGGTTGGGTATTTTTCTGGCTTTCCGCACAGTTTGCTGTCTCTCTCCGATCCTCTAGAGACACTGTGGATAGCGTCCCTCAGTCTTTCCATTAGTGAGTGATGGGGTGCCTTCATCTTCTCTGTGGTCATTGAACCATGCTGTCAATGGCGCCATGACTGTTGGTGGATCAGACTGCCATGGTGCCGCCAATCTCAGTCTCAGCCTGGTCGGCTAGCTTATCAGCACGTTCATTGCCTTGAACTCCTGCATGACCAGGGCTAAAGATCCATACAATCTTCGTGAGTCTGCTGCTTCGTACCGTATTGCCTCTCGCTAGCCTGCATACATCATGTATTTCTTGACTATTTCGAGGGTACCCATCGATCAAGTCAGTGACACATGGCAGACTGATACTCCGTCGTCTTAGGGTTTCTGTGATGGCTTTCATCTTCATGTACATGCTGGACGAGGTTTTCTAGTGGCGCCTGGCAGCTCTCGCTCTCTGTATATAATAACCCCGTTTACACGGGCGCTGAAAGTGAAAGCCCACCCAGATTGGTTCTGTGCACAACTGATCCATCTGTGAAGATGACTACGTCGTCTTGTTCACAGTTCTCCTCTTATACAGCGTCTCTACCTCGGCACTGGCTGCTCCCTCTGGCCACTCACAACATTCTCTGCCCAGGTTGCTATCACTCGAGTTAACGAGTATACTGCCCAAGTGTGTCTGTGACGCTGACCCGTGCACTGCTCTTTCGGATGTTTTGCACTTAACTACATTTAGCCAAAGTCGTCGCTGCCTCATTCATCCATTTAGTCCTTCTAATCAGACGTGCGTGTGCAGTTCTTCCCACATTTGTCAAGCAGGTGGTGCTGATCATCGGTGCTGACTCTCAAGTATGCTTTTATCTGAGAAGTCTTGAGACGTTCTACCATGGCTGGGAGGTCCAGGAGATAGTGCACAGCCTCGCAGGGCGTATCTCGTGTGCACCAGAAAACAGTCCGCATACCTTCCTTCTGAATTATTTCAATGCGTTTCATTCAACTGCGACGTTGACAAGGTGAGGAGATCGAGGCCATAGTCTATCACAGACGGCACAAGAGTCTGGAGAGAATGGCTAAAATTATTTGTGATATTCTGCTATACGCCATTGTTTTCAGTGCCGTCAGACCTTTTCTGGCTCTTGTGACGATCCTGGTTAATGTGATCTTTACCTTAGAGTGATTTGTCAAAGGTGGTACCCAGATACCCCAGTGAGTGCTCACGCTTCAGGACTCTGTCGAAGATGGTGACTGTGGGCATCTTTGCTTTCACTGCGTGATTATTCAGCGAGTATCACAGCACACAGGCCTTGTCGGTGTGGAGTTTGCTGTTGTGATCTACACACCATTGCCCTATTCGATCCAGCTCCTGTTGCTCCGCGTTAGCTGTTTCTTGCCGGTCCTTACCCTGTCTGTACTGTATACACAAGAACATAATCCGCAAAGCTCAGCACACACCCTGGGCCTTCCAGTTGTCCAGAAGTGCTTCCAACTGTGAATATGCTGAATAACACTGGTGAGAGTGTTGATCCCTGCGGCAACCCCGGTGTGATGCTTCTGGTCTCAGATGTCGTCCAGTTTCCCAGCCTCAACTTTCCTCTTCAGCAATGCCTCAACTACCCATATCACAAGCTGGGGTCTAATCTTCAGCCGGTAAAATTTTCGAAGATATGTTATGATGATATTGAGCCTATATTTTATAATTTTCGTGTTGATGCCTCTGCAGAGATCTATGGAAACCTAGAAAGAGAAGAGAATAATTATGTCGCCACAGTTACATTGAAGAAGTTGGACATGGAACCAAACGATCTGAAGAAAGGATCCAAGAAATAAGAAACTAGGAAGCTACAAAGTTCGTTCGGGCGCCGGCTATTTATTATTATCTCTGTTACCTAACACAAAATCCTGTAACAGATGGAATCAAAGTTGATTGTAAGGGGGTCATGATTGCTAAATTCTATGCTTTCTCTCCATCTCTCACGGGCTGATTTGTTTTGGTTGTTTTTTTTTACCTGTACTACTGTAAGGACTAGTAGAAGCGACGACCTCCAGATACTACTTATATTATTCACCCAGTTGAGCCATGTCCCTTAAAATTAGATGTCTATATAATTCTGTGTATATTGGGCCTCGCTAGCTTAGAATTTTCAAATATAATGCTAGAGTAGAGATGACCAGGGTCTGAATCACTGACTGCAATAAAAAAAAAATTTTTTTAACGAATACAAGGTGATTTTTCAGGGCCCCTCGATGTCCCTGCTTGGACTGGTCCTGTCTCATGTGAACTTGGAATTTGGAGACCCTGTCATTTAGACCTACAATGTATATATATAAAGCTTTACAGTACAGTACAGTGTTCAAAGAGGCCATTAAACCCAAACCATACTAGATAGTATCTATACCATACCAACAGTTAAATTCCTTCTAAATCTAAGCGTGCAACGACACACGAGAACATTACATGTAGCCTACTAGTACTACTATGTTCGAGTGCAGGAAGATTTCCTGAGTGTAGGCGAGGTGGTCGACCCCTATCAAGTCGAGAGCGTTATGCAGGAAGCCAATTTTAGTGCTATCAGCACGTTACCTCAGAATTACAAAGTTCTATCTGACATTTTTGGCCGTTTTGAGTTTCTAAGACCATGAGATCAGAAACCAAATTAAGTGTTCTATCTGCTCTTTAAAAATCGTAAGAATATTCGGAGTCGTTATCAAGATATTATTCAAAGAACTGAATTCGAAAAAGCTTGACATGATGTCGAAACTCAAAATCTTTTACTTCAAATTTCTTAAAACTAGATAGACTAGGCTTGCCGAGCAGATAGAACTTTGTAATTCTGAGGTAGCGAACAGCAAGATGTATTTTTCATAACAAGACCCCATGACGACACCTCTGGTTAATTACATACATGTATGATGTATGTCATATATTTATTTTAACTGCAAGCCATTTACTGAAAGAGTGAGTGAATGAGAGAGAGACAGAGAGAGAGAGAGAGAAAGAGAGAGAGAGAGAGAGAGAGAGAGAGAGAGAGAGAGAGAGAGAGGGGGGAGAGGGAGGGAGGGAGGGAGAGAGAGAGACAAAGAGAGAGAAAGAGAGAGAGAGAGAGAGAGAGAGAGAGAGAGAGAGAGAGAGAGAGAGAGCTTAGAGAGAAAACAAAGAGAGAGAGACACAGAGATACAGACAGACAGACAGACAGACAGAGAGGGAGGGAGAGAGAGAGAGAGAGAGAGAGAGAGAGAGAGAGAGAGAGAGAGAGAGAGAGAGAGAGAGAGAGAGATGCTGGATAACTTAGGCTGCATGCGAGTGCGCTTGGGTATTAAAATTTCCTTGTGAGGGTGTGTGTTTGGCATTGCTGTTACTGCGTTGTTGATCATGATGCTAAATATCATATTTTCTGTTGGAGCTAACGAAAAGCACATAGTCGATTTATTCTAAATCTAACGGACAACACGTTTATTAGTAGGTTCTATACTGTATCTTACATGTGAGTGTGAGACGTTTATTTTGTAGTGGAGTTGGAGTTTTTCCTGTTTTGTTTTGTTTTTTTACCTTTTTCTTCAACGCGGCCAAGACAGTGCTTCACGTCAAATTGACTTTATCTAATGTGTGTGTATTAAAATGTGTACAAAAACAAAATGAACAAAATTACATCTTTTCATTAATTCTAGTTTCATTTTTCTCCAGTATTACAGTATAAACCAAGAAACAGCTGGCAAGCCCTAAATTTTCTCTGCGGTCTCTAATACATATATAAATAGCTCACCCCTCAATGTCTGAATGATGACTAATACATCCGCAGGAGAATTAATACTTCTCCTGTGACGATAGAAGAGTTTGAAGAATTTAAATAAAGGTTAAATATATGACTTGTGGCTTCCGTTGTGGCCGATGAGATCAATTCTGGTTGAGAAAAGTTTGCCACAATTTGAACATTTAAAGTAAAAGCGCTATAACTATAATGCCATCGTGGAGGTGCGCAGCTGCGGGCCTCTCTCTTGGTTTCAGCATTTCTTATAAGTGAAACCTCATAGTCATACGACTGACTGCCCACTGTGACTGCTGCTCTCTAGCTCGGTTTGTCAGGAGCAAGACTCTCCTATGTCGAAGGATTTATATTCTCAATGTATTGAGATATTTTCAGGGTATCTTTGCAGCACTTCTTTAAGGACACTTTCCAATTCAGAATAGAAATTAGAATAGATTCTACATACTGCCTTGGGGATTCTGATACATTGTATCAGGCATCGTTACGACATGGCAGGCCAATCGAAATTGAGTCCTTTGGAGTTTAGAAAACAGACTCTCGGCATTTGCCCTTTCGAGAACTTTGGTATTTGGTATTTTATCCAGCCATTGGTTGATGCCAGGAATTCTTTTGAGGCATTTCATGGAATGATTAAGCTTCTTGGCATGGCTTTGGTACACCGTCCAGGTCTCAGCACCATACATGTCTACATAATTGGAGCATCAAACAAAAGAACAAAGCAAAATAAAGACAAACACACACACACACACACACACACACACACAAATATCAGCTTCGAGAATGATCAAGTAAAGTATGAGCACTGCCAAATGGAGAGAGAGAGAGAGAGAGAGAGAGAGAGAGAGAGAGAGAGAGAGAGAGAGAAAGAGAGAGAGAGAGGGGGAGAGAGAGGGAGAGAGAGAAAGAGATACAGAGAGAGAGACAGGGAGAGAGAGAGATAGAGAGAGGGGGGAGGGCGAGGAAGGAAGGAGAGAGAGCCCAAAAGAAAGAGAAAGTAATACACGAAAAGGCGAATGTACATGATGTATCATTTTTATTTTGTCATTAAACAAAAAAAGTCCTTGTATAAAGCATTACAAACACACAAAAAACAAACAACAACAACAACAAAAATCACCATATCCCTGGAAGCAGTCCCTGAAATACTCAAATCTCAAACACATGGATAGCTCATACACCAAAAATGCACACATACATAAGATTATAATAATGTTGTCCGCTCATTCTTTCTTCATCTGATTGAGAAGGGAAATCACATCACGATTATTGGGCGCCAGCTTGGACATCTTGAGCAGGTCTTTTCTGCAAAGAAAACAAACATAGCATGCCATTCAATAGTGCGTATTTCAGTACATGATAATGGGGCAGGAAACATGAGAGGACTAGATGAAACCACCAAACAAACTTGCAGGCAGGTACAAGAAAGCAGATGTGCCAGTTAAGGACAGAGCGGGAAAGCTTCTCACAAATCCAGACGAACAGAAAGAACGCTGGAAGGAGCATTTCAAAGAACTAATGAACAGACCAAGGCCAGAAAAACAGTTTGACATTCCACCAGCAGAGATTGACTTGGAGGTGAGCGAAGAAAATCCCAGTTTAGTTAGAGGAGATCAAGGAGGCGAAAAAGCAGGCAAGGCGGCCTGCCCAGGCGGAATTCCCCCAGAAGTACTCAAAGCCGAATCAACACTGCGGCAGGGATTCTTCATGGAATTATTGGCAAGATATGGGACGGTGAAGAATTTCCACAGGATTGGAGAGAAGGATAGCTTGTGAAACTAGCTAAGAAAGGGGACCTGCATGAGTGTAAAAACTACAGAGGAATCATGCTCCTGTCCATTCCTGGGGACGATTTTAAGTCGTACCATACTGGAAAGACTGAAGGAAGCCGTGGATGTAAAACTAAGACAAGAGAGGAATAGGCAGGATTTCGTAAAAAGAGATCATGTACAGATCAGGTTGCAACTTTGAGGATAATACATGTAGTGGAGCAGTCAACAAAGTGAAACTCTTCCCTGTACGTTAACTTTGTTGACTACGAGAAAGCTTTTGACAGCCTATATATAAGGACTCATGCGCCACTACGGAATATCTGACAAGTTCGTGAGATTGATATATAAAGAAGCTGTATGAGGGAATGAGCTAAAGAGTTTTACTTGGAGGACAGCGGACAGACTCATTTGAGGTGAAAACAGAAGCGAGACAGGGATGCCTGCTATCGCCTTATCTCTTTTTATTAGCAGTGGATTGAATAATGAGACAGACAACATCGGGACAACGTAGTGGCATTCGGTGGACCCTTTCCCGTCGTTGGAAGACTTGGACTTTGCCGACGACTTGGCACTTCTTTCTCACAGTCGAGCCCATATGCAACAGAAGACAGATCGCCTCAGGACCTTCTCCCGTGGTGTTGGACTCCATATTCACACGGATTAAACGAAAGTTCTTCGAATGAATGCATCCAAAGTTCCTATCACATTGCAAGGGACACCACTGGCAGATGTTGAACCCTACACCTACTTGGGAAGTGTCATCAACAAGGCAGGGGGAGCAGATGAAGAAATCAAGGTCAGAATCCAAAAGGCAAGAGCAGCATTAATCATCCTCCGGAGTGGGTATACGGATGCTTAAGGAACTGGGATTGAACATCAAGCTAAGGACCTCCAAAACAAACGTGAAGACTGTTCTAGTGTATGGTTCAGAGACATGGAGACTCACAGCATAAGCAGAAAGGAAACTGCAAAGCTTCATAAATGGATGCCTAAGAAGAATAGTGGGGATCATGTGGTAGGCCTACGACGATCGAGTCACAAATGCTCAACTGTGGGAAAGAACAAGCCAAAGGCCAGTAAAGGAATACATACAGGTGAAGAAATGAAAATGGATAGATAGGGCAAACCCCGAGGAGACCCCCGAAAGCATCATCAGACAGGCTTTGGCGTGGAATCCACAAGGAAAACGTAAGAAAGGAAGACCAAAGATGACATAAGGCGAGCGGTACATGCGGAAATGGAAAAGGAGGGGACACCGTGAAAACAGCTAGAAAAGGATGCACAAGACAGGTTTCGCCGGAGAAATGTTGTTGATGGCCTAATATGCTCCACTGGGAGTTTATAAAGGTGAAGAGAGAGACAGAGAGAGAGAGAGAGAGAGAGAGAGAAAGAGAGAGAGAGAGAAAGAGAGAGAGAGAAAGAGAGAGAGAGAAAGAGAGAGAGAGAGAGAGAGAGAGAGAGAGAGAGAGAGAGAGAGAGAGAGAACAAAGGAGTCAACTTAAATCAAAATGTGCGGGACAGCCAGATTTTCTTCAGTTTAACCGGGGGTATCAAGTTTAGGAAAATAAAATTGTTCAACTTACAGAGTTTAAGAAATCGGTGATTTTCTTTTCTTTTTCAGTTTTCCGCTGTTTCCGGATTAATCGTGTTTTGATTTAAAATGTTCAGTTTACGTGGACTCCACTGCACTCTTCTTCATATATATCACTCCTCAGTTTTAGAAAGACTTTTACGGCATTTGCAACACACACAAAATCAAAAGTGACGAATATTACAGGTGTTATAGAGTAACAAGCACAAAAAAAGAAGGAGTAGAGATCAGGAAGATAGATGCTTGGCAGGAAAGAAGGAGCGAACCACACCAGAGCACTCGCCAACCATCCACATTAAATCACTCCAACTCAAGTTTTTTCGTGTCAATAAGAAGAGTGACCGGTACACAATATCAAGAGTACCGTAGGCGCCATATCATTGGCGTGCCTACGGTACTCTTAGTCTTATACATGTACTTATACCTTCATGTAGAAGCATTGGCTTGTCATTCCAGTACATGTATTATTATAATGTATTACGAGCAAAGAAAGCATCAACCGAAGCCAGCATCTATTTAAATATAATAAAATAATATGGTTTTGATTATTGAATAACTCCTGTAAAAAGGTTTAACATGGTAAACGAAGATAAAACCACAAAGTTCATTGTTTACTTTTGTAGCTGAAATTCAGTTTAGAATGTTTTTTACTCCTGCTTCGTGAAAACTGCTACGCTGACAGTGTCATACAAACTGACATGATAGCAACAGTATTTTCAAACAAGTTATATATTTTTAGAGCTGTGTATACAATTTAAAAATAAAAGTTTATGTACCTTTGTATTTGTCATCACATTCTTAAAGTTGTTTTTTTGGAACCACCCCTCGTCCCCTGTTGACAAACTTTCCTAGGGTAATGTTATGTACGAGTATCACAAGGGTCTAGCGCAATACAAAGTGGTCAATTAAAAAGATATTTGAAAAAAAATCCACCCTAGATCATTCCAACTTGTTGTTTCATACTACTGACTTCTTTGTAAAGAGTATTTTACTGGCTGTCAAGACTATTTATCATTTGAACATTAAAAAAAAAAGATCTAGATCCAGCACCTTAAACAAAAACAATATTTTTAAAATCTGACTGGTTCTGAAGTTTTCCTTCCTGAAGTTTTACTGTTTTCATGGAATAAACTCACTGGCAATAGAGCTTATTCGTACCTTTAAAATAGTTGCAGTGGAAACCTGATATGACAGGGATGGTGGGACCAGTGAAAAAGTCCTGTTTTATTAGATCCCTGTTAAATCAGAAATGCAAGGGAAGTAAGCATTTGTGGACTAATCCAGCTGTACTTATTCATGGGCAGTTCCTCATTACCTGCGCATGACACATTAAGCGTGCATGAAGCTAGGCTTAGGGCTAGATCGAAGTCTGCAGGACACGGCAGCCCTTTCTCGCTTCACCCGCTGCGTGTGCTTGCAGTGGCGTGGCTTGCATGGGTCTCTCTCTCCTCCTCCTCTCTCCCTCTCTCTCTCCCTCTCTCTCTCCCTCCCTCACTCCCTCCATCTCTCTCTCTCTCTCTCTCTCTCTCTCTCTCTCTCTCTCTCTCTCTCTCTCTCTCTCTCTCACACACACACACTTTTACTTTTTACACACTGTTAACGAGCCTTTGTCCCTGCTATTTAGTGTAACCAATTGGGCTCCGATGAGGCCGTTTTATTACCGATAACTTTTAACAGAGACAAAGAGTAGGAAAAAACGGAGTTATATATTATATCCTTGTCACTTCCTCTGAAAATCGGCCATGTTCCAGCCGCAGAAAAATTTTAATAGCGAAAAGAACTCGTTTGCATGCAAAGTCTCAGAAGGAATTTGACTTACAAAAATTAATCACGCAAGTCCCTTGACAGTTAATCTAAATATATTTACTTCTTGCGTCATTCATTCAATCTTCATCCATTCTGTCTTTTTAAAAAAAAGCATTTTCCAGTTCAAATGGATTCGGAGCCCAGATTTTACACACTATCAATGCATATTGACTTTATTACACAATGTGTTGCATCAATGACCTTTTATTTTTTTCCCTTCAGATGAGCTTTTACTAAAGCCTTAAATCATTTTGTCACACAACATGTTGTTCACTAACCAAACATTGTGTATTGCTGCTGTTTAGCACTGCAAAAATATGAAAAATAAAAAAATCAACTCTTTAAAACGTTTTAACTGCAATTTCAGGATTAAACATTTTGCTACATGTACTAAGCCTTTCACGTGTTCATTTCAACTTTTTCAAAGGAAATTCACAAAAAAGAAACTGGATACAATTATTCATTAGTGCTTATATTTTCAACTCTATTTATAATAGAATATGTTCCCAATAGATTTAGCTAGAAACATTAGATTCACCAAAGGAAAACAAAGAGTCGAAAAACAAAAAAATGGAGGCATAACGTAATATGTATGGCACTTGACAGAAGGACAAAGGACGGTAGCTTCTTAAACCCACAACAGAAACAATAAAAACTTACTGAGCATCCTCTAGTTTTCCACAAGCTAGGTAAGCTTTACCTCGCCGGTACAAACCTTTGAGGTTTGACGGGTCTAAAGTCAGAGCATGACAGCAGTTCTGGATCACACCCTGATGGTTCTCAAACTTGGCTTGGCAGGCAGCGAGATTCAGGTAGCAAATACATTTGAGTTTGTCATACTCCTCTTTTTCTGCTTGAGAAATTCCAGAGTGAGAAAATATCAGCGGAGAATATGTTGGGATTGTTATCAGATATTTGACTGCCACACCAAACTCATAGAAAGCCAGTTCTGTATTGTCCTGAAACATCTCCCGGCCTCGTTCTTTATGGCATAGAGCAAGTTCGTATTTCTCAGATGCTGATAGATCCCAAGACGGTTTTACACCTGCCAAAGAATGGAGAGTCAACTTAATGTTGACTGTTATGTTGATATTTTTGTCCTCTCCGTCTGACCCACCACAACCGCAAGGAAGATTAATTAAAAAAAGACTTTGTTCATCTTCCCTCATAGTCATTAAGCATTTTTCTAGAGTAGCCATCACAACAGTCTGTGGGGAGCCAATAATCACCTGAATGTTATCACCGATAACAAAACCAAGTTTTGATAACTTCCCATCACCCAGAGAATCGCTGGCACCAGTGGTGTCGTTTTCAGCAATGCTGACAATACAGACAGATTCTAAAAGTGGCCGATCAAATCCACGACCCTCTCTTACGGTCAATTTATGAAAATCTCCACTGGCCGACTGCCACATCTTAGATTTCTCATCACAAAGCCACTCTGCCATCACTGCTACACTGCTGAAGACTTGACACAAATTCAAAAAGTGTTGTCTGATAAGTCTGTCACAAACTTTGTTTCCCCACAGTCATGATTCATATTTGAATGAGTTGTGTTAGACTTTACATCAAGTCACCAAAGTGTCTGAAAAAGAATAACAACAAAGAAACAAAATAAAATGTACACATATAAAATCTCTCTCTAT
>NW_004797318.1:537156-539413 GCF_000002075.1 Aplysia californica | reverse complement strand
TATATAATATAATATATATATATATATGTAATTTCAATACCCCGAAATGTGAGATATTCTTTCTTTTATTTTTTTTGCTCAGTCTACAATCTGAACCACATCAGATCTCTCTGCAGAAATGATTCTTTCCACAGAACAAATTTAAACCATGCACCTCGACACCCCCCGCCCCCAGACCTTAAAAATAACATTTACTTTTTGCTCTACCTTTTTCAAGGAATTGCACAGTTCATGTAAAATATAATCAAATTGTCTAGGCAAAAGATTTATATTATACAGGTACAGGATCAAAAGGGTGTCAGTACATGTAGAATGAAAACAATTTGGTAGGTGATTTATTTTTATTTTTTTTGGGGGGGGGTAATAAATCTCATTTATTATTTAGAGAAAATGTACAGAAATAAAGCAGTAACTTACAACTTTGAACAATGTATCCTCTTGTAAAATTTAATATCTTTAAAATGGCTATAGATCAGCTGTTCGGTGACTTGGAAAGATCTTGTGAAAATTCTTCTCTGATGTGGTCCAATTTTGATCCAGTTTAAAATCAAAATATTTAAAGTACACTTCTAGCAAGATATTTCATGAAAAAAGGGGCGGGAGGATTACAGCTGACAGCGCTTCTCCCGGCTCTTTTCTTTTTCAAATTAAGGCTCAGGTTAATGATTCCAAACGAGAAAGCACGTTATAGATAGCAATTTTATTTCAAAACAAAATTCAGAGAGCGGGATTTATACAAAAAAATTAATGGCGGCTCAGGAAGTTTGAGGAAGGGCATGACTGGAAGCCCTGGAAGAAAGCATCTCGAATGCACTGGGGTCAAAAGGTTTACATACAACATCACTAACATTTTGTGTGTATAAAATTAAATGTTCGAATGTATTCAGCATTCATAGAGGCCTACTATACACAGTGTGTACACTAGAAGTAGATAGTATATAGACTAAAATCTACAGGGGAGATTCGTTCACTAAGCAAAACCGAAAGAGCTCTATTTGTTGTGTTTACTTAAAATAGACCTTATACCTTGACAAGACTCCAAACCAGGTGTATGTAACAGTAACACCAAGTTCTATAAAAATTAGCATTTGATACAGTTCCCAAGGCATTTCCCAATTCTATGTACGGGAGGACTTCCGTAACGAGCGACCACTATGAGACAGAGTAGAATACAGGGGCAGGGGTATGGTAAGGGTTAGGGTTTGGATTTGGATTTGGGTTAGTGTTAGGGTTAGTATTTATTTACTAGGTCGAGATCTTTTATTGTTGGGGTGGTCGCTCGTTACAGAAGTCTTGCCAGTAATTATTTACTTTCTCGCGTTTAATTCCACGGGAGGACTTCCGTAACGAGCTACCAATCTGAACTCTGAAATATTTATTATGCTACTCATCCATCAAAATCAGAACGTGGAAGGCCTAAAATGTTACTAATACTAGACTATCTACAAATGATGAAATAGTCGTGGTTTACGTATTCTTCAATCAGGGATAGATCTAGTTTCGTCTAGATCTAGGCGCGGCCGGCTGGAATTATATGCGAGAAAGTAAATAATTGCCGTCTTGCCCTTTTAGTGACTATGTAGGCAAGCCCACAATATTAGTCATGATATATTGGAGTGTGTGAGTGTGTGTGCGGAGGGTGAAGGGGGGGGGGGGGGTGTCAATGTGGGTGACAGCCCTCCCTCTGTTACTCAAGATCTTTGACAACGAAGACCAAAACAAGTAGGCTTAAAGTAGAACTGCAAGTAGGTTACACGTGTCGGTCACAATTAGTCCCGTGGCGTGTGTGTAGTGTACTTTTTCTTTCAAATTCCATGGCCATTCTCGCTCACTTCTGTCGTGTGACGTCTGTGTGAGTGATGATATTATTGATAAAATGCTAGAATTACACCCATTCCTTCTCATCCCTCCTCCTGGCGTCCTTATAACAACATTTACACTTACATTACATGTATATTTGATCAACAAATGCGTAGTTTGTCAACAAAACCGTTGTTACGAGTTGTGGTGCTGTCATTGTCATGCACTCCTTTCGAAACGTTGTGTTTACGGAAGGAAACCAAGCAAACGAAATAAAACTGCTAAGACTTCCAGATACATCATCTACTCAAAGAACCGTAATAAAAGAAAGTCGCGTTATAAGTCGAACCAAGTAATTTTGAATTACATGTCGTATTACGACTCGTAATCATTTATACATTAATCTTCTTTTACTTCTGGGACCTAAATACCTCCAATTATTATTACTTGTATATAT
>NW_004797318.1:534872-537040 GCF_000002075.1 Aplysia californica | reverse complement strand
ATATGTAATCTCAATACCCTGAAAAGTGAGATATTCTTTTTAAAATTTTTTTTGCTCAGTCTACAATCTGAACCACATCAGATCTCTCTGCAGAAATGATTCTTTCCACAGAACAAATTTAAACCATGCACCTCGACACCCCCCGCCCCCAGACCTTAAAAATAACATTTTCTTTTTGCTCTACCTTTTTCAAGGAATTGTACAGTTCATGTAAAATATAATCAAATTGTCTAGGCAAAAGATTTATATTATACAGGTATAGGATCAAAAGTGTGTCAGTACATGTAGAATGAAAACAATTTGGTAGGTGATTTTTTTTTTTTGGGGGGGGGGTAATAAATCTCATTTACTATTTAGAGAAAATGTACAGAAATAAAGCAGTTTAGTAAGTTACAACTTTGAACAATGTATTCTCTTGTAAAATTTAATATCTTTAAAATGGCTAAAGATCAGCTGTTCGGTGACTTGGGAAGATCTTGTGAAAATTCTTCTCTGATGTGGTCCAATTTTGATCCAGTTATTTAAAATCAAAATATCTAAAGTACACTTCTAGCAAGATATTTCATGAAAAAAGGGGTGCGAGGATTACAGCTGAGAGCGCTTCTCCCTGGCTCTTTTCATTTTCAGATAAGGCTCATGGTTAGTGATTCCAAACGAGAAAGCACGTTATAGATAGTAATTTTATTTCAAAACAAAACTCAGAGAGCGGGATATTACAAAAAAATTAATGTAGGCTCAGGAAGTTTGAGGAAGGGCATGACTGGCAGCCCTGGAAGAAAGCATCTCGAATGCACTGAGGTCAAAAGGTTCCCATACAACATCACTAACATTCTGTGTGTATAAAATTAAATGTTCGAATGTATTCAGCATTCATTTCATAGAGGCCTACTATACACAGTGTGTACACTAGAAGTAGATATATAGACTTAAATCTACAGGGGAGATTCGTTCTAAGTAAAACTGAAAGAGCTTTATTTGTTGTGTTTACATACATAGAGACCTTACACCTTGACAAGACTCCAAACCAGCTATACATATATGTGTATGTATTTATAACAGTAACACCAAGTTCTATAAAAATTAGCATTTGATACAGTTCCCAAGGCATTTCCCAATTCTATGTACGGGAGGACTTCCATACGAGCGACCACTGACAGAGTAGAATATAGGGGCAGGGGTATGGTTAGGGTTAGGGTTTGGATTTGGGTTAGTGTTAGGGTTAGTATATACTAGGTCGAGATCTTTTATTGTTGGGGTGGTCGCTCGTTACAGAAGTCTTGCCGGTAATTATTTACTTTCTTGCGTTTAATTTCAGGGGAGGACTTCCGTAACGAGCGACCAATTTGAACTCTCAAATATTTATTATCCTCCTCATCCATCAAAATCAGAACGTGGAAGGCCTAAAATGTTGTGGTTTTCGCATTCTTTTACCAGTTGGGGATGTATAGATCTAGTTTCGTCTAGATCTAGGCGCGGCCGGCTGGAATTAAATGCGAGAAAGTAAATAATTGCCGTCTTGCCCTTGCAGTGACTTATTAGGCAAGCCCACAATAAGTATAATAAGTGTGTGTGTTTGTGCGGAGGGTGAAAGGGGGGTGTCGATGTGGGTGACAGCCCTCCCTGTTAATCAAGATCTTTGACAACGAAGACCAAAACAAGTCGGCTTAAAGTAGAACTGCGAGTAGGCTACACGAGTCGGTTACAACTTAGTCCCGTGGCGTGTGTGTACTTTTTCTTACAAATTCCATGGCCATTCTCGCACACTTGAGTGATGATATTATTGATATAATATAAAGGTGCTAGAATTACACCCATTCCTTCTCATCCCTCCTCCTGGCGTCCTTATAACAACATTTACACTTACATTACATGTATATTTGATAAACAAATGCGTAGTTTGTCAGCAAAACCGTTGTTGCGAGTTGTGGTGATGTCATTGTCATGATGTACTCCTTTCGAAACGTTGTGTTTACGGAAACCAAGCAAACGAAATAAAACTGCTAAGACTTCCAGATAAATCATCTACTCGAACAACCGTAATAAAAGAAAGTCGCGTTATAAGTCGAACGAGTAATTTTGAATTATATATCGTACGTAATCATTTATACATTAATGTTCTTTTATTTCTGGGACCTAAATACCTCCAATTACTATTTCTTGTATATATA
>NW_004797318.1:522321-533037 GCF_000002075.1 Aplysia californica | reverse complement strand
GGGCTTGCAGCTGCTGTGTATTAATAAACAGAGGGTGTTAATAAAACGAACACATGACTCTACTATGATTAAAATCGATACCCCGGAAGTATGTTTTGTGGCTGTGCACACAAACGAAAGTAGGTGTTGATCAAGAGGTAAAAATCCACACACGAAGCTTCCTCTGTAATGACAGCCTTTCTTTCTGCTAGATTATATTGTAATTGTTTTTAAAATGATAGCGACACGTGTTGGATTAAATGTGGGAGTCTGTTATGCTTGTGTAATATTATGACAATTCATTCAACCTAGATTAGATCTTCAGAACCTCCTTTCCTGGCTTTAATTTTCAATCAACAATGAAATCAGTGAGTCAATGTTGTGTTTGTTAGCCTAGAGTAGAGTAGGCGACTGCTTGTAACGGAACGGTTACTGTACAGTTCTTGTTCTCGTTCTACCGTCCGTGTGATTGAGTGGTTGACAGCCAGTTGAGCGGGGCCCCTTGCAGTGCAGCCTGTTTGGGAAACGCCTCGTCAGGAACGTAGACCTTGTTCAAGTCAAAGCAAACCAGTCTGGTGAGTAGACAGCTGTTCTGAAAAAGATTGCCTTTGAACATGGATTTTGATCAACACTTTTGCCCACAAAAGTAATTTATAAAAGAAGAACAGTCAGTGTTGTGAGTATGGTCCCAATTGGAGGACATAGATCTAGATCTATTTAAATTAGGCCTAAAGTAAGTTAAAGTGTATTTTTTGAAATTGTACTGTGTAGATCAGACCTAGATATATATCTAGAATCAAGTAAAGTTGGCCTCTTGTGTGAGTGTGTATATAAAAATTAGTAAGTCTAGATCTAGATCTAGTATGTTATGGATGATGGAATCTGAAATCGAAATAAATTTTTCTGTGGATGTACAGATACAGTAGTCTACATTCTACACGGAGGCCTCTATAGAGAGTCTTAGTTTGCAAAACATCATGTTCATTGCAGCCATACTGAAAATATAAAATTGGACTTAGAAGATAGTAATAATACACTAGTAGATCTAGACTAATATTTTGCCCTCAGCTTCGTTTTTCGTCATAGTATAGGCTAGAACAGTTCAAAATTGTAGGTCCGCAAATTATGTTTCACAGATTCAGTTACTTTTTTTTTTTCAACTTGCCTGCCCTTTGGAATTATTGGTTTTATTTTTGTCCTTCTTTTCTTTTAAAATAATGGCAATGTAGCACTTTTTTGGTGTCTATTTTCTGGAGCTGTCTTTCACAGCTCAGCTTTTTGTACATTGATTTTAAAATTTGTATAGCATTGTTATTTGTAAGTGCTGACGGCTTACTGCTGTGGCTCGACTTTTAAAGAATAAATCTGCTTTTCACATAAGAAACAGTCTAGATACATACTAGCTGATTTATAAAATGATCTATCCATATATGGTTTCAATATTGTTGACAGTGTGTACAAGCGAAAGAACATGGAGGAACTGAGATCTTCAACCAGAGGGAGTGGAGAAAGTTTACCTGCTCAACAAGAGACACGGCACATTGATACTGCTCATATGACAAGCCCAAGAGAACAAGTAGGAAGTGTACATCTTTTGAAGAGCAGCAAATTATTGTTATCAATACATGATGAGTTCTATGTGTGGATGTTGCTTGAGTTTTGGTTCACCATTCAGTTTCACTTCATCTCTTGTGAAAGAGGGATGTGGACATTTACTCTTTATGTGAGTTTTCAAGTTTGATTTTTGTAAGTTTTCTGCCCTGTCTTTCTGCACTTGAATTTTACTGTACACACAAGAAGCACAGTATAAATGATTTTCAATACTGTTTAGCTGATACTGACTCAGTCTTATCATTCATAAAATACCACATTTTCAATACTTGTCTTTGTTGAAAGAATTTAACATTTTCTATACCAATGAGAACATAAAAAAAAAATTGTGTCCTGACTAACAGTGGCACAGATAACATGAAAAAAAGACTCGAAATCTCAAATCACTCTCCATTTCTCGTACAATTTACCATTCTTCGAGTGAACTGATTGTCTTTATATTGGCAACACTGTTTTCCTAAAATCACGTGCAGATTTGTTGAACAGCTTGTCACAATGTCATGAATCCAATTCACCCTGCACATGTGATGTTATAGGGCAGATTACATGAGCCCACCATGCTCAGCCCCACAAAACACTGCTAATATTGAGACACATCATCACACATTACCCACAGTGTGTGTAAGGCACAAGAACTTCCCTAAATATAGTCATGTCAGGATTGGTGGTGAGTGGTGGGGGTTTGATCCAAGAGAAAAAGTGTGGCGCTACATTAGGCTATGTGATGTGTAAATTATATATGTGTTTGTTGTGCACATGTTTGTGTATGTGTGTGTGTACATGTGTGTGTGTGTCTGTGTGTGTGTGTGTTGTGTATTGTGAGTGTGGTTGTTTGCACATGACGCTGATCTGAGGTAAGAGCAATTTTGATTTAGAGGTAAGGCTCATTAGCAGACGCTCTTTCTGTCTCAATCACACTCTACCTTTCTCTTGCTTCCAAACTTTTCAGGGCACCCACACTATCCATCCTTCTATCCTTTTATTGGTACAGGGTACTTAACGTGATGGCAGAGAATAGAAAACTTTAATCTCTGACAATAGAAACCAAGCGTTGGATTGTAGCAGGTATCCCCAAATTAACGCTTTCCATGTTTCTAAAAACTCCAGCAATGGGTGTCAACCCGACAGAAAGCAAATGCTCTTTTCCAGATTTGTTTCAATTGTTCCAGCAAGCACGTGCCATATCTCTTCCTATCTTTGGTCCCATTCTGATGACAAAAGCAGCTGAAATGGTTAAAAAAAACTTTGCCTTGACTTCACATGCAACACAGAATAATTGGAAAGGTTCAAAATGAAACATGGCATTACTCTAATGCCTTTGGTGTGCAACAAACCTGCAACAGTAAATCTTTTAGTGTTTTATTTCCCAACCATTGGACTGTCACAGTTACTTCCCTTGACTTTTCTTGAATAGGCCTATATGTGACGTGTGATGACAAAATGAGTTACTTCTCGGATTTCTCCTTTATGGAAATTGATACATCAACTTGATAGGTGAAGTTAGTACAATTTGTGAGCATGGAAAAGTAAAAGACACAGTAAACTTGAACAAAATGGCATCAATTGAACATCTATAAATGGGACCCCAGTGTCGATTTTCACCCGATATCTCCATTCCTGGGTCGTGAGAAGTAACTCATTTTGTCAGCACATCTCACATATATATGTTATTCTCTCACATTTTGTTGTTGTATCGGTTCCCCCGAATTATGTATGTTGAACATATTCGTAATTCTCCAGCATGTTTTGAGTTATCCGTGACCAACTGTAGGCCCATATCATTCTGGCTTCAGTAGGTTGCATCTAAGAACAATGTATATATATGTGAGCTGGTCTGAGGAAACTAGGAACATGTCGCTAAACCTCGCACTGAGATATCGGCAAAAATAGTTGGTGTGGTCAATTCTGGTCAATTTTGAGTTATACATGCCACGGGATTCCCCAACCATTTTAGAAAATAATTCAAGAGCTGTTTCTTGTAAAAACCACTTTAAAATATCTTTCTCAATTTATTTTCAATTTGCTTTTAGAAAATAAAAAGCAACAGTGTTGTAACTTTGAACGCATTTTTCTCAGTTATTACTTTTCCTCATTTCGTTTCTTCAAAATGCAGTACCTCATCTTTTAGAATTGATAAATGAAAAATTTTAAGTACATGAGAATTAGGAAGATCCCAGCTTTCAGAAAAGCACAAAAACTCCAAGTGGCCCAGAGGCAACACATTATGTTCCTGATTTCCTCAAACCGACTGGCATACATGTTCTTCTTTGAATAAATGACTTTGGTTTTGTGATGTTATCAAAAAGACAAAATACTTAATGCTTCGCTGTTCTTCCAGGGAGATGGTGCTCCTGTGTTGTCGTCAAACACTTCGGATGAGTCTCAGAGAGACCAAGTTGTCGAGACAAAACCATTCACTATCAGGACGGAGCTTGATGTTGTCCAGATCTTGCTAACAGTTTTTGCTCTTGCCACCAGAACTTGGCGGCTTGGGGTACCCAGAGCTGTTGTGTGAGTCTGCTGGACTCAATTTGTTTTTCTTTTGCTTTTAAAAAGAAATCGAAAGGAGAAAATTCTTTCTGTTAAATTTACATTTTCCATAGGTAAATGACTGTTAGATATGTTCCGTAATATATAATTTGTTTCAAATATTTTTATGACTGTTACTTTACTTTTTAAAATTTTCTTGTGGGTTTGATTTTAATGGCGGCATAGTATCTATTTGCAACTTAATTTATTGGACTCTGTGAGATGTTTCAGAATGCCAGATCTCTTTTCAGTTATTAAAGTGCTTTAAATAGGTGTTAAAACCTCAGTCAGTGCCAATAACCTTTCATTGTTTGCATAGTGATTGTACTGCACTTATTGATCTATTCATAGAATCACACATATATATATATATAATATATCTTTTGCAGATTTGATGAGCTTCACTTTGCTAAGTTTGTGTCTCTGTATTTGAAAAGAATTTTCTTCTTTGATGTGCACCCACCCTTGGGGAAGATGATTCTTGCAATGGCAGGTAAGTTTGTTTTTTAAAATCTTCTTCATAATTTAAGACGTGTTTAACACTTTGCTGCCTCGTCTAGCCGATCGACGATGTTTACCACCCAGAGTCTTTGGATTTTCCCCAAAATGCCTTTGCCTTGTGATGGCAGTGTTAATATTGTAATTGCCTTTTTGTTCTTTGTTTTGTTTATTGGGGGGGGGAGGGGGGTTCCGATCTATTTTTAAGTGTACGTGGAAGACTACTGAGTATTTCCCCAGGATGTGTTCAGGGTATTTTAATTTCTCTTCATCTCTGTGTTGATTAACTTTGGCAGATTCTGCATTTGTTAGTTCTGATGGTATCAGGCTGGAGAGCTTTCATTTGAATTGCAAACATGGGCATTAATGAATTCTGATAGTTTAATTGGTTTTCCATTTGCTTGACTTCATCATATTGGTATAGAATGTTAGACCTGAGATTGTCTGTTAAACCATATCATACTATACTTTACAGCAAGAAGCCCCCCCCCCCCCCTTCCCCCTTCCTTTTAAACCTGAGAAACAAAAAAATCCATTTGCTGTTAGAAGCACTTAGAACATAATTGTGGTTAGCTGTGTGATTCTCGGGAAAGTAGTCGAGTACGGTTGACATTGAAGAAACCAAGGACAGGCCGAGGCGTGAGCCACGGACTTTTGAAGACTGCGTGAGTAGCGGTCGAGGCGCAGCGCAGAGAGTTGCGACGAGTCAGTGCAAGTTGGATCGCTACATGAGGTGGGTGTGTGTAGTAAAACCGTATGCATGTATAGTTAAACTACAAGCTATTTCGGCGAGGTGCTCATTCTAGAGCCAGATATTAAGTGCTAGTGATGGCATCGAAAATAACGACGGACATGATCAAGCCTTTCAGTGGCAATAGCGATGTTGTGGCATGGTTGGCTAAGGTTAAACTCGTCGCTGGTTTGAAGAACATTCAGGATCTTGCGAAATTTGTACCGTTGTTCCTGGAGGGTGATGCATTGGCGTTGTACTTACAGCTTAGTGAGCTGGAAAGATCACAATATGAGACAATTGAGAAGCGTCTTCTAGAGGCATTCACAGACAGCTCATTTGTTGCGTTCAGTAAGTTGACACAGAGGAGGTGGGACGGTGAGCATGTTGATGTATTCGCGAACGAACTAAGGAGATTGGGAGGATTGGCTGGATTTTCAGGCAGCGAACTGGATAGGCTGGTTAGATTGTCCTTTGTAAATGGATTCCCTGACCCGATATCGTGTGAGCTCCAACAGATGAGCCGGGTCTTCGAAGTTGAACTGTCAGAGGTCATAGCAAGAGCTAGAATCCTTACAGCAAGTAAGACTGGAATGGTCAGCGTTGCGGCGGCAGGCGGAGCCATGGCAAACGAAATGGGAAGCCACAGTCAACGTGTGAGGGCATTTAAAGGTTCTTGTTATCGATGTGGTGGACCACATATGGCTAAGTTTTGTAGTCATCGTGCTGACATTGTTTGCTACCACTGCAATGAAGTTGGGCACATAGCCAGTCGATGCAGTCAGAGGGGAAACGGTGCCTATCAGAAGAAACAGGAAAACTAGCTTCGGGTGGCTGCTGCGCCGGCAGCTACCCGTTTGAAATGAGGGCGCAGTCTTTACCGATAATTCAAGTTGGCGTGAAGGGAGCTAAGGTCAAAGCATTGGTAGATACAGGTTGTATGGTCACAGTGGTCAGTTCACAGATAGTTGGAAATTGCGTGGGCGAGAACTATATGGTAGCTTTTGATGGTTCACGAGTGCAGTGTCAGGGGAAGAAAGAGCTGTCTACCGTTATGATTGGAGAAACCATATCGTTGTTAATGAAGAAGAAGACGGGCCTGGAAGATTTGAAGTTGGAGATGATGTTTGGGTTAAACCACCCCAGAGCAAATGTACGACTAAGTGGAATAGAGGTACGGTTACAGGAGTAAACTCGATCAACAATGTTGCTGTCGATGGTATGGCTCGTCACGTTCTCGATGTTAGAAGAGTGGTACGAGATGTAACTTCAGAGGAAGAGGATGATGAGGGAGGTGGCGGTGAACAGCAAACCTTGCAAACCCTGACGAGAAACGAAGGTGCAGGTGAACCCCCTCCCAGGCGGTATCCTGATCGAGTCAGGAAAACCCCCGGTTGGTTGGTGGACTATGAAACTCAGTAAATGAAGTAATCAAGTGTACAAAGTGTAGATAGCGTTGAACCATGTCCTGTTCGCACGTTGAAGAACTAAATTTTGTTTTGTTTGATCTTGAGATCACGGGGGCGTGTGGTTAGCTGTGTGATTCTCGGGAAAGTAGTCGAGTACGGTTGACATTGAAGAAACCAAGGACAGGCCGAGGCGTGAGCCACGGACTTTTGAAGACTGCGTGAGTAGCGGTCGAGGCGCAGCGCAGAGAGTTGCGACGAGTCAGTGCAAGTTGGATCGCTACATGAGGTGGGTGTGTGTAGTAAAACCGTATGCATGTATAGTTAAACTACAATAATGAAACAGGTAATTTACACATTCTGTTCTGTTCTCAGGCAGCTATGCTGGTTTTGAAGGTGATGTCAACTTTGAAAGGATCGGTGCAGGTAAATAAATTATGACCACTGTTGTTTAAAAAATGTAAGTGCATAAATAATTATGAATCTTTTTTTTTTTTTTACAAATTTTATTATTACTGGAAAGCGGGGGCTCTTGTGGTACAGAGTTTATCTGTCAGTCAAAAGGTCATTGGGTCAAACTTGCCAGCAATGGAAAAATTTTCTTTTCTAAATTTTTCTCCTATGTCCTTTCCTGTTTCCTCGTTGTATTCTGTCTTCTGGCTTTCTCTCCATCCCCTCACAATCCCTCTCCCCTTACTCCTGACTCTTTCTACTGTTGCTCTGGACTTCTTCTTACTGATGTCATTCAGCCACACCCCTAATCATAGGGTATGTAAGATGGGAACATCTAGCCTACTCAGGAAAGGGTGGAAAATCTCCGAGGTCCTGTGTGCAAGTTGTGTATGTTGAGGATCCCTCACTGGTTCTAAAATCAATAGAAGTAGGCTTCAACAGCCACCTGGGTAAAATTCAAAATTAATTCTTACCAAAACTGAAAATACTTCAGTCAGTATAAAAAATATAGAGTACCATCGAAATCGGAATGCGGCTGCCTGAAAGCAAGGGGCTCCACAAAGTAGGAAAAATGGTCGCATTAATAATAATCAGTTGCACTGCAGGTTGAAGATCCAGCAGTGGACTACCCGGGAGATCCAGCAGGGGAATGCGAAGAAGATGAAGAAGAAAAAGACTAGAAAGCCAGAATGCATAGCATGTATTTTAAGTTTGAATAATTAGGTCATCGATTTAAAAAAAACTTTTTCCAAGGAGTCCTTGTCCTTGTTGAAGCGGCATCTGAAAGGGAATTTTGAAAATGTGATAAGTGTAATTTTGAGGTCAATAATCTTTTAGTATCTAATGCATCATGTAATACAGACTCATATGCCCTCAGCCTGTTCAGTTAGCTACCTTATTTTGGGGTCTCATTTTTTTGTTTACGCTTTTGTTGGTCCATCGTTATTACGCTTTTGTTGGTCCATCGTTACAAAGAAGCTCACTTGCACTTGAAGGTTATTAATATAAGGTCTTCTTCATTTTTTCTTCTATTTGGTTTAGAAAATCAAAAAGTTTCTTTTGGTTATATTTTTGCGTCCATTCTTTCTAAACGGAAAAACATTTTGTTGAATATGTGTTAAATACTGTAAACAGTTTTTGTTGTTGTTGGTTTCTTTTCATGGCCAGGTTTTCCTCCATCGGTTCCTGTGGAGATGTTGCGGGCGGTCCCAGCTATCACAGGCAGTTTGGTGGTTCCAATCTGCTACCAGATCTGTGTGGAGGCCGGTTTGAGCCGGTACGCTGCTGCCATGGCGGGGATCATGGTCGCAATAGGTTAGTTGTCATTGTTGTTGTTTTTATTATTATAGTGTTTTCTTTGTTTTTGTTGTTTTTATTATTGTAGTGTTGTCAGTTGTTTTTTTATTATTGTTGCGTTGCCATTGGTTTAAAAAAAAATTATTGTTACATTGTCATTGTTGTTGTTGTTATTATTATTGTTGCTACCTTTGTGTTTCTAGTTCCTGTTGGTGGTGGTGTTGCATTGTTTTTGTTGGTACAGAAAGCCTGGGTGTTGGTCCTTTGTTATTGTTGCAGCTGCAGAAGTCAAGATGTGTACTTACTTGTTGTTGTTATCATCATTGTTGACACTGCTGTTTTTTGTTGAAGTATGCATGAGCCTTAAGTTGGTTATTGGTGCTGCTATAGTTGACGCTTCCCCGGCTATTGTAATTGTGCCTGTTTTGTTGCAGGTGAATGTGCCTCAGATCAGTTGCCATTCTCTCCTTCTCCTAGGTTTTTTGTTGTTTTTAAAAATATTTTATTTTGTTTAGGAGGCATGACTCTAGGTCACTTGTTGCTGTTGTTGTACAGTTATAGTTTCTGTTTGTGTTGTGCTTGTGGTTTGAGGATGCCACTGGTGAGTGCTATTTCTCTCCTTTACCCCTGTTCTTTCTGAGTTGGTGGCTAGTGGGTGCTCTGGTGTGGTTTGCTCCTTCTTTCCTGTTAGACATGATCTATCGTCCTTATATCTCTTTCTTCTTTTGATTATATGTTACACTGAACTAATACCTCTAATCTTTAGCTTTTGTATGACCTGGACATGTTATAACTGCCGTAAAACCCGTACTAAAGCTTTGTTGTCTGTCTGCCTTACTTTTTCATTGCTCTAATTGACTTATTGTGGCTTTCTTCTCTTATTTTTCTCTTTTGTTGTGATTGCAGGCAACCTAACAGTCGGCTACCCATCTCCTTCCAGATTCATGTTGTCTCCAGACTTGTGCCACTATAATTCAGTACATAGTTTATTATAATGTGCATTTTTATATTAAACTGATGGCCTATGGGCATTATGGTAAAGTCTACTACTTTTACGGAAGACTATTGTTATAATGAGTTCAAGGTGGAATTTGGCCATATTGTCTGACTCTTCCACTCACTCTCAACTCTTCAACTCATCTTGATTAGTTTTTGGTAAAATATTTGTTTCATATTTCGGCAGAGACTGAGAAACAAATGTTATCGTACTGCCATTTAATTTATTCAGTGATATGTCTTGTGTCCCCCTGCAGTCACGGTTCATGCTGAAGGAAGGCATGCTCATCTTCTTCTTCTTATTGTCTGACTCATCCCACTGATGTGTGGTTGGTAGGTGCTCTGAAGTGGTTTACTCCTTCTTTCCTATGAAACATCAATTGTTATTATCTTTTCTTCTTATTTTGTGTTTGTTACTCTCTTGCAAAACCTCTAATCTTCGGCAATTATATGTACTGCAAGTGCTGTAAAACATAGAACTCTTACTAAAACACAATGTCTCTTCCATTCACTCTCAACTTTGTGGATGGTTGGTGGGTGCTCTGGTGTAGTTTGCTCCTTCTCTTCTATCAAAACATCTATCGTACTAGTACTTATCTCCCCTCCGTCTTTTTGTGTTTGTAACTTTCTTGAAACACCTCCTAATCTTTGGCACTTATATGACCTTATTGTGATGCAAATGCTGTGAAACACTTACTGAAACAGAACTCTCAACTCTTCAATCCATCTCTTACTTTTGGTAAAATATTTGTTTCAAATTTCTACAAAGGCTGAGAAGCAAATGTTCTCGGTCTTCCGTTATTTATTTTTTTTCAATTATATGTCTGTGTCCCCCTTCAGACAACGCGCTGCTGGTGCAGTCACGGTTCATGCTGATGGAGGGAATGCTCATCTTCTTCTCCACCCTGTCGGTGCTGGCCTATCTCAAGTTCCGCAACTGTCACAGGTATTGGCTGCAGGGGAAATGTGTGAGTGGGTGGTTGGCGGGTGCTCTGATGGGGTTTGCTCTTTCATTCCTATCAAACGACTTCTATCATCCCTTTCTTTTTTGTGTTTGTTACTCTCTTGTAACTCCTCTAACATCTTCGGAATTTATGTATATGACCTAATCATATTGCTTATACCGTAAAATGCTTATTTAAACAAGAAAAAATATGCCTGTTTATTTCTCTCTCTCTCTCTCTCTCTCTCTCTCTCTCTCTCTCTCTCTCTCTCTCT
>NW_004797318.1:520671-521697 GCF_000002075.1 Aplysia californica | reverse complement strand
AGTTGGGTTGATATTTACCCCGTAGTTGTTTTTTTTTCCCCCAGAGAGTTCAGTTTGATTTGGTGGTTCTGGCTGTGTCTTGCAGGGATCTCCTTCACATGTACACTGAGGTGAGCTACCGGTACTTATATAGTGTTTTCTGGAGTTGGACTCGCGATCTCAGTTATTGTTGTTGTTGTTTCCTTAATGGGCCACCAGGACTCCACAAAGAAATCTTCGAGCGAGAGCAAGGCTCTTTTTCAGCTCCGTTGTCTATTTACTTAGAGGCACCTCCATTCGTCCAAATAAGTCCATTCGAATTGCCATTGTTCCTGGATATTAAAACATATGTTTGACATCCTCCTTTTCATGGCTGCAACTTCGGCAACGTGGGCTCAGCTTTTCATTGACAAAGTTCTTACACCATCTCACGCTCCAATGATGGTTCGACTGCAGTCTCGCTAGCTCAACCTGGTCCCAACGATATGTTGTTGCTGTTGTTGTTATTAATCTAACAACACCTGGGCCCTCGCCCTTCTGACCAATGCCATGTAATGATAAGTGCTGGTTTGCTGCAGTTGCTGTTATGTTCCATAGAGTGTGTTGTCAGTGTTTGGTCTCGAAGGGAGAAGTGTAGCTGTGATGTCATTTAGGGCTTGCATTGGAACAGGTGATGGTCCCAAGTCTCATATACGCACAAAGGACATTGGAGGAAGTTCTGGTTTTATTCTGTTCAAGTGGAAGTTGAGCTGTCAGTATCTCAGAAAACAGCACAGGTCCATAGCAGGCTCTTCCTTCATAGCAAAGCCCATTGTAGATTCCTTCCAATCAAACATCTATCCTCCCTGTCTCTCCTCATCTATTTCTTTGAATGTTGTTCTCTGATGATACCACCTAATCTTTGGCTCTTTCATAACCTATTTGTGTTGCAAGTGCCGTGAAACTTACTCAAACTAAATTAGACCTAGTGTTTAGGTATAGATTTACTTTCTCTCCGGTGTACTGAACTGACAGTAAAAACTGTCTAAGACTCAAGGCCGCCCCCCC
>NW_004797318.1:514796-520571 GCF_000002075.1 Aplysia californica | reverse complement strand
CCCATTGTCGAGGAGACAGGTGGCTGTCTTACAAAGTGTTATTTCATGTAAAAAGGGAGGAAAAAGTAAGTGGTCTTCTGTACAGGGGGTTGTCTTAAACAGGTGGCTGTTAGTGCAGGTTCAACTGTATTTTTCCAAATCTACTGTTCGCTAAATTTAGTTGTTTTTTCCATTCGTTGCTATTGACTTACCCCACTCCCTCCCCTCCCCCCCACTTTTTGTATTGATCTGTATATTGATCATTGTACCTGTTTCCACTGGTTGTCTTTGTGTGATGAGAGAAATACAAAGAAAAAAAAATGGCCTGGCTGGGTCTCAGATAACACATCACTATCCGTTTGAATCTGTTATTGATTTTCTCCACCTTGCCTTGCCCCATTGTTTGCGAAGCTGCTCTCAATATTGACATGTTATGTTGATTTTGCTCATGCATTCACATTATGGGTCAATTGATGGCTTCAGGTAGTCTTTCTCTCATATGATTTTATGATTTTAATTAATCTTCAGTTTGATTGTGGTCGTTCTGGCCTGTTCTGCTCCGCTTTCATCAGCTTGAATGGGTGGTTGGCAGGTGCTCTGGTGTGGTTTGCTCCTTTCCTATGAAACATCTGCCATCGTTATCTTTCCCCCTTCTTTTCCTGTGTTTGTTACTCTCTCGTAATACCTTTAATCTTCACCTCTTATATAATCTCATTGTGTTGCAGGTGGTGTGAAAACCATGATTTTAATGAATCTTCAGTTTGATGGTGGTCGTTCTGGCCTGTTCTACTCCTTCTGCTTGTTAATGCTGAGATGTTGTATCCTGCTCCGCATTCATCTGCATGAGTGGGTGGTTGGAGGGTGCTCTGGTGTGGTTTGCTCCTTCATTCCTTTGAAACATCTATCATCCTTATCCCTCCCCCTTCTTTTTCTTGTGATTGTTACTCTCTTATAACCCCTCTAATCCTGGTCAACCCGCCGGGGCAGTGCCACTGATTGAAGTGTCTTTAGGCTATTCCCAAAGGGGGGACATTTCTCATTCTAATGCACAGTAGAATTGTAAATGGGCTGATCCAACAATGTCATGCTCATAACTGTTCTTGAACTACAACAGGGAACTGCTGCTTTTTCTTTCCTAATCCTTACTATCGTCATTTTCTTCTACTTCTTTTGTATGTTTGTCACACTCTTGTGACCCGCTATTTCCGGGGTGCCTTGATAGTCGAAGCAGACTTTGTGCTGTGGAAGCTAGAGAGGTGAGCAGAGGAAGTCTGATTCCCTATAAGGACTCTCTGTTGACATCCACCCCTTGGCACTCATATGAACTTATGCAGTTGCGAGTGCCGTAAAACCTCTATTAAAACAAAAATAATCCTGGTCACTTATATGATCTTATTGTATTGCAAGTGCTGTAAAACGCTTACTGAAGCAAAAACATCAGCATGCCTGAGCCAGCATCTGTGTGTAATGGTCAGGCTCTTGTTGTTGCATCCAGAAGGCAAGAGTTCAATTCCTGAAAGTAGAAATTTCTTAATGGGCTGCCCCAGCTGTAAGTTGAGACACTGAATCTTATTGAGCTAGGGGACAGACGGCTCATCTCCTAAATGATCGAAATTGTGTCATTGGGGTGTAAAACATGTAAAATCATCAACAAATAGGCCAATGATTTTGTCTCTATGTGTCATTTCTGTTTGTTTTTTTGTTTCCTAATCCCCAGCGTCAAGTATGTGGGTGTGTTCACCATGTTTTTGGTTGTGGTTCGAATCTGGAGAGATTTTTGGCGAATGTTGGATGATAGCTCCAGGTCTGATGTAAGTGCTCTGATTAGGGGGTTATTATTTGGGGGGGGGGGATAACTTGTAACAGGACTTGGTTCTACTATTGCATATGTAAGGGTTCTACTATTGCATATGTAAGGTATCATGGTGAAATCAGGTGCTCGTCAAAATAATGAAATCAAAGAAATAGGCACTTTTCCACCAGTTTTGCAATTTTATTACATTTTTGTTTTGTTTAGCCCATCACCTTTTACTTTTATGTCCGTATAACAACACATTTCCTTGTGAATTTTACTGAAAAATATTGATTAAAGACTCAAAAATTTGTATGAATTTTCAGTTTTCAAGGACTCTCAAGCTATTGAGGTTACCAGACTTTAGTGGCTATTTTCTCGCTAATTTTACCTCTGAAACTGAGTGACCCCCACCTTCTTCAATCGCAAATATCTCGACTTCTATTCGAGATAGATGGGTATTTTTTTTTCATCAAAAACAAGGCAAATGAACAGGCTTTAAGATGATACCGGTTACTCCACATGGCCAAAAATTGGCAAGCGCCTGATTCCACCACGTCCTGACACATATTCCACTCTTTGAATATATAAGATGAACCTGTTTAGTTATTTTCTACTGCTGCTACTTTCCTGTCCTTTGTCTGTGCCTTGATTAAAATCGGGCTCTTGATACCACAGATAACACAGAATTTGTACACTCACTGAAGACACTATAACAATTGTAAGCCTCTACAAACACCACACAATTGTGCCACAGTGGATAACATCTCACTGTAATTTGTTTTGGCATGAAATTGCCTGGAGGACCTGCGGCTAACAGCAGCTTTTGTACTAGTGACTGGGATGTCCGTTTCAAGATGGACGAGAAAAAGAAGAAGAAGAAGACCCACTGAAGAAAAAGATGGAGTGCAAATGAAGTTCAGTTTGTTATTGTTTTTCACTCTCCTGCCAAAAATTTATTTTACGATATATCCGTGGACCTTGGTATGGACTGACAAATTTTTGTGGGCTAATCCATCTCATTGAGAGACACATTGTCCCTCTCCTTCCCTGGCCCTGCAGTTCATTCTTACATGACTCTCAGAGGCAGGTTTAACAAAGGCAGAGCCTTTCAGTCACAGGACTTTGTATGTTAAGGAAGTTTTTTTTTTAAATTTCAGTGTACACAGATGTGCAGTATGGTGTGTGTGTGTGTGTGCGCGCGCGCGTGTACATGTGTATGCGTGCGTGTGTATGTGTGTGCAGGCATGTATGTGCGTGCGCGAAAGAGATTTAACTTGTAGACATTCATCTACCCTGTATTATTGCTATTATAAATATGTACTCATCTTTCAGTGTCATTGTCAGCAACTGAAACTAACTTTTCCATAAAGCCTGTTTAGTTTTTCGTGTTGAAAGTTATTGTACTTCGTTCTGTCTAGATGACCTTGGTCAAGCATCTGTTTGCCCGTCTGCTGACCCTAGTGACAGTACCCGTGGCAGTGTATCTCAGCATCTTCTACGTCCACCTCAGTGTCCTGCACAAGGCCGGCCCTCACGACAATATCATGACCAGTGCTTTCCAGGCCAGTCTCGAGGTCAGTTGGACTGGTGTGAGGCCACACTTTTTTGTGTGGGTTTATATGAAGTTGATAGTTTGTTTCGAAGGCTCACAGAACTTACGCCTTTAGCTGTGAGCTGTGTAGTAATATATATTTAGTGCAGCTTGTTCCTGTCTAGTCTTTCTTGCTTTTCCCCATGCGCTGAATGATTGTTTTATATCAATGTTCTCTTTTTTCTCAAACGTCTCTTTCTCCCTCACTCCCTCCCTCTTTTTTTTCTCTCACTCTCTATCTCACACACACTCAAACATGCACACACACCAACACACACACACACTCTCACTCACTCACTCACTTACTCACTCACTCACTCTCTCATTCTCCCTTTCACTACCCAGGGTGGCTTAGCAGCCCTCACCCGTGGCCAGCCCCTGTACGTCTCCTACGGCTCTCAGATCACCCTACGACACACAGAGAACCTTGCCAATGGTCAGCCTTGCTGGCTGCACTCGCACGCTCACATGTACCCGGTCAAGTACCCGGACAAACGGGGCAGCTCTCACCAGCAGCAGGTCACCTGCTACGTCTTCAAGGACATCAACAACTGGTGGATCATCAAGAAACCGGAGAGGTTGGTCGCTTAATTTGCCCATATATGCGAGTACTTTAACTATGTTTGTTTGTTTTTCTTGATTTGATCCCCCGGGTCCCCTTCTCCCTTTGCATCATGCCAACATGTTCAAAAGAAACGTAGTAATTTGTTTCATGTAACACAGCGCCAGTATCTTGGCGAGAGAAATAATAATTAGTTGTGTTTAACATTGCACCAACATAATGAAATGAAACTTAGTTGTTTGTTGTGTGTAACACCATTCTTAAAAATGAAATTTGTGTCACAAAGCAGTGGAATCAGGCGCTCATCAATTTTTGGGCATATAGAGATATTGGTTTCGTCTTGTTTAGTAATTAGTTACATGTAGTACCATGCAGTGTGCTGAAAAAGAAGCTTAGTAAACAGTTGTATGTAACACCAGGCTTCATGCTAAAAAAGAAACTTCTTGATAAGTTGATTGTAACACCATGCTCTTTAAACAAAATTGGTAATTTAGTTGCATATAATACCATATAACATGCTTAAAATGAATCAAGCAGTTAGTAGTGTATAACGCAGTACAACATATAGAACAGAAACTTAGATAATTAGATATGTATTTCTATGCTTTGTTTTAGTCAATGAACACAAGGATTTTTGCTTTGTGTTTCCAAATCGTTCAATAAATATCAGCAAGATGAATGAACAGGATGACAGAATAGCTTGCTTCATGCTCTTCCCCATTTTGCCCTCTCCCCACCTGTCCTTCAGTCATGACCTGATGGTAGACGACCCTCCAGTGCCGGTCAAGCATGGCGATATTGTTCAACTCATCCATGGGGTCACCAGCCGAGCTCTCAACAGGTAAGAGAGTCAGTTGTTGAAAACAGAATATGCAAGGCCTGGAGAGATTAATACAAAACTTCCTGTGAGATGCACAACAGCTGCTGCTGCAATTTCATGAGTTACGGAAAAGGTGGAGACTCACATGAGTTTCTGGCCTTTTAAAATTTAATCATACAAATCTCAGATGTTGATGCTTGTTAGACTCTCGAAAAATGTTTCTTAACTTACTCTTTTGAAAGTGTTGCGCAACTGAAATCACACTTGAGTTTTCTTTTTTACTGGTTCGACTGTGCCTGATGTTAAAGAAACTTTCCTGACTTCCCACAGCCATGACGTAGCTGCTCCTATGACTCCGAGTAATCAAGAGGTTTCCTGTTATGTGAACTACAATGTGTCAATGCCGGCGCAGAATTTGTGGAGAGTGGTACGTCTCTTGAAGTACTTTTGTCCATGTGCTGGTTTACTTTGGTCTTAGGAAGAGTTTTACGGCGTCCCAACACAATAAAGTCATATAAGCCCGTAAGATTAGAGGTGTTACTAGAGAGTAACAAACACAAAAAAGAAGGAAGGGAGATCGGGATGATAGATATATGCTGGGTTAAAAGGTCTTGGACTGGCTGTTTGCTCAGTTTTGGTATCCTGTTGGGGCTGTGGTGCAAAAGACCCTGGTTCAATTCCTTGCTGGGCCTTTTTTTTAAAACGGGGGTTGTTTTTGAAGGTTTTACAGCTCTCCCAGTTTTTGGCTCAGTACTGTTGGATATGGACATTAAATTTGGGGTAGTACAACCTTAAGATATTGAAGTGAGCTGTCAGGATGTCTCTTCAGTGTCTGATAAATATAGGTACCACAAACTGAAATTTCAAAGTCCTCTGGTTTCATAGTTAACTGCACTACCTGATAGAATTTATCATTCTGGACATTTTGATACCAAATCTATACATATTACTTCATTTTTAACAAAGTTATGAACATCTGAAGTGGCAGAAAAATGTTACAGTTTTTTAATTGCGAAATGTCTACACTT
>NW_004797318.1:509845-514391 GCF_000002075.1 Aplysia californica | reverse complement strand
TTCTATTAATTTTTTAAGGATAGTCTTTAGAAATATATCACCGGAAAGAGCGTCTTCTAATCTTGAAATATCGATGAATCAGATTGCAGTATTTAAAACCATACGCTCCCGTTCCTGTTCAACCGAGGTCACTCAAAAAATCAATACATGAAATGCGCTGCTGCGACAGTGAAGATCTCGATAGTGTTGTCTTTTATCCCACAAGATTTTGCTTTTAAAAGAATCGTTGATTCAAATAAATATAGAAACTGAAAAGAGGAAAAGCTCCTCTTTCTTCTGATGTATCAAGTGTCTGTGTGTATGCATGATCACACGGTGTTTTAGGAGGGTAAAATTATGGGTTTTGGTCTCCGTGACAGCGTGCCACGGGGCGCACGACCAGTTTGCGGTACCTAATATATAAGTGCATAGTCAACTATATAATTTATATATGGATTTTAAAAATTGTTCTTGACTTGTCTGCATGCTTTCAGTGAGTAGATTTCACTGAGTAAAACAGTGTTACCGGTACTGGATATATTTCAATATCTTAAAAGCTTATACGTGGCACGACGGAGTGGAATCAGGCACACGTCAACTTTTTGGCATGTGGAGTTATTGATATCACCTGGAAGCTTATTCATTTGCTTTGCTTTCAATGAAAAAAATATCCATCTAGCTTGAATAGAAGTCGAGATATTTGCGATTGAAGAAGGTGGGGTAGCATTTTTCTGTGGTTAAATTAATGAGAAAATGACCGCCAAAGTTTGGCAACTTCAATAGCTTAAGAGTCCTTGAAAACTGAAAATAACATATTTTGTGCCTTCAAACAAGGGTTTTCAGTAAAGTTGACATGGAAATGTGTTTTCATACAAACATACAAGGTTTTAAGCCAACAAAGTTTCGATAAAAATTGCCAAACTTGTGGAAAAGTGCCTTTTTCTCTGATTTCATTATTTTGACGAGCGCCTGATTTCACCACGATATCTCACACATGGTAAAAAAAACAAGTATCACACTTATCTTTGAGCAGAATGTCTAATGTTTGTCCACACGCTATTCTTTTTTTTTCATGGTGCTTGACTATGTTTGTTGGTCCTTGCTGAATTGTTTATTCTTATGGTCATATTACGTTTACCTGTGCCTCCATAGGATATTGTTAATCGGGACAGCGAGGATGAGCAGTGGCAGACGATCAAAAGTCAGATCAGACTTGTTCATGTCAACACGACCACAGCCATCAAGGTAAAAGAACAAGTGCAATATGCATACTGATTAAACATACTGATTGATTGTAAATCATCGCCTTTTTGGTAAGACCGATAGAGTAAATTTTACAGGAGAAGCGAAAAACTTTTTTGAGTTTATCACGCAGTAACCTGGTGGCCGGCCTTATTTCTTATGTATTATGAGAATTTCTAGTCCTTGACTGAGCATATGAAATGGATAATTTACCATTGGTTGGTTGATATTTTGTAGGATAGCCAGTTTTATCATAAGGTCAAGGAAATGTTTTATGCCACCATTGTCATTATGTTCTTCTGTGACATTATGATTATTTCCTTCTTTTTCTTGTCCTCCTCTTCTCTATTACAAACACGCACACACACGCACACACTCTCACCCACACACACACACACACACACACACACACACACACACACACACTCTCACCCACATACACACACAAACACACAGACTCGCTCTCATACACACACACACACTGGCACTAAATATAAACAAATCCTTGTGAAGGGAGAGAGAGAGGGAGAGGGAGAGAGAGAGAGAGAGAGAGAGAGAGAGAGAGAGAGAGGATGGGAGAGAAAGAGGATGTTGAGAGGATATCAAAAGAGATCTCTTTCTGTTCGATGATTTCGTCAGACCACAGGGAAGCAACTGCCGGAGTGGGGGTTCAACCAGCTGGAGGTCTCGGCCGACCGTCTGGTCAAGCAGAAGGCAACTGTGTGGAATGTGGAGGAACACCGCTACACCAGAAGTAAGCTTTGTTCTCTAGATTTGACGGGACGATTGTCATCACAGTTGTATTGCACCGCTGTCTGTGGTGTAGCGGTTAAGCAT
Organism: Aplysia californica; assembly: GCF_000002075.1. NCBI lineage: Eukaryota > Metazoa > Mollusca > Gastropoda > Aplysiida > Aplysiidae > Aplysia > Aplysia californica. Next base: position 512,333 of record NW_004797318.1, on the reverse strand, counting down.
GTAGCTGATGCAGACTGGAGACCTGAGGATGATTCCTGAGTTGGGAGTAATTTTTGTCGAGTGTCTCGAGTGTGTCGGTCTTTCTGCTGGGATTGTTGTATCCCTCTCAGTCCAGGTAGGCGCTGACAGGCAGGGCCTGAAGCCTGCCTTCTAAATGTTCTAAATTGTGTTGATGGCGTAAAAAAGACCTACATTAAAAAAAAAATCCAGTTATAACAATTGCGCGAGTCATTTGCTTTCTGGTTTCTGCTATTGGTACAGTTAAAACGCTTGTTACTTGTTTTGTACCCACAATACAGCAGGATGTATTTTTTTCGCGAACTGAAAATCAAATTATCAGGACATTTCATTTTTGGTCAAGTCATAGGGTTAACTTAATTTAGCGCTGGTTTTTTTTTTCTAGCTGTCTCTAAAACCAAAAAAAAAACGTTACTTAAACAGTTGTGTTGTGACCATGACATAATTATAGTTGTTTTGACAGTACATGAAAGATAATTTTCAATGCAGACTGCTTTGGCGCTTGTCTTGTCAAGGCTAATTCGGGCCTGGTATGACGTTATATCTCCGTTGAAAGTCAGAGGTGCGAGAGGGATATCTTTCTCATGTGAGAATCAAACTCACTTTTTGCACATTGTATACACAGAAGCTGAATTGTTTGAGGTAGTACAAAAGTAGACAAGATCATACTTCCCCCGAAGAAGTGCAATAATAATCACAATGTCTTTCATGAGAACACACTCGGGCAAAACAAATTATAGTAGAAACAAAACTGAAGTCACTAGAGATGGGGAAGAAAATCCTTGGATAAATTCAGGTGAAGGGTATAAAATGAGCACCTCCCCTCACATTTCTTGTTGCTGATGCTGCTGAAAAGAAAACCCTTACTCTACAAGAACAATTTTCATCAGTCCTGCCTTAGACGTTCACCTGTCTAAGACAACCACTTTTTTCTTCAACAATGGGGACAATTTCGACAGCACGTGTACAACACTTTCCAAATTTTCCTTGAACAGCAAGAAGTGCCAGTTGGCACCTGTGGTAAGTTATAAAATACACGCTGGAAAAGTGCTGATGAATTATTTTGATTAATTGTGAATGTTTTTTTTGTCCCACACTGACTCGGTTCAGATTATCTGATTATTTAGAAGATGGGTTACTTTGACTCTTTCTAAAATGTTTAGGGTCAAGATCAAAGCAGCCTTGCTGGTGAATGGTCAAAATTGTGTAAAAAGGGGCTTAAGAAAAACAAAAATCTGTCTCTTCTCAGGCTCGGAGAAAGAGCAGCAGGCAGCCGACCTGCAGCAAGCTGAGATGATTCCCATGAAGGCGACGTACATGTCCTTCTGGGCCAAGCTCTATGAGTTACAGGTGAGTGCCAGTGAGATGGGGTTCGCTTCCCTTCGTTGCTTTCTTCTTTGTAAGTTGGTGCATGAAACAAAGAATAAAGTAACTCATGAGTATGATTCTAGAACAGGAGATGCAATTTTCTCAAGAGATCAAGCCTCTATAAGAGTTTTTAATTTTGGGGTAAGATATGTCTGAATTCTTGTTTGACTTTGCAGTGGTCTTTACTGCTTCTCCAGGATGTGGAAATCTTACAGAGATTACTTTTTTCACTATGTTCTTGCTAATACTGTATACCAAAAGAGGTTGGATTTGTTTTGTTGTTGTTGTTTTAATTTCAGCTGAATGTAGCTGCTTTTTGTACAAATCGTTAATCAATTATACTACCCCTTCTGTTGTTAGCTCTTTTTTAAGGTTTCAAGGTGAACCACTCCATTTCAATGGTTATGCCTAGTTAAAACTCAAGTTTTATGGGGAGTTTTCAAGGCTCCCTGCATCTTTTGTTTAATTCCCTTTGGAAAGGTTGGTGATCATGTCACTGAAATAGCCTTTCTATGTTGGAAGCAGCATTTAACTCATATCTTAATGTTTATATCCCTTGCGGATTTATGTCTAACCAGAAATACTTTTTATATCTTCAGTGTAGGAAGTGGCATTAAACTCATATCATGCATAATGCTTGTGTCTATTACAGATTTATGTCTAACCAGAAATACTTTTAATTTCTTTGAAAAATTCTAAACAGAACTCTGCGATAAAGATATCTTGTTTGTGTTCCCAGTTCAAGATGCTATTCAGCACACAGGACGCTCGACTGGAGCACAAGTACAGCTCTCTACCTCAACAGTGGCCTTTTATGGCCAAGAATATCGCTTATTGGATGAGTCCCAAGGATAATGTGAGTACACAAGCATATATTATATACATGCTTAAACCCAGAGGGGTGTGCATACTCTAACACTCATGCATTTACACACAAGCACACCAATATACTCCTGCTCACACACATATATATATATTTGAGTTTGTAGTGTTGACACTTTGCAGCTACAACTACAACTGGTTACAGAAATCACCTTTTTTGGAGGGGTTTGGACTTCTTAAGGTGAGTAAAAGCAAAAACGCTTTCTCATATATATATATA
>NW_004797318.1:507733-509627 GCF_000002075.1 Aplysia californica | reverse complement strand
TATATATATGTGTGTATACACGTCGACACACTCGAAGTCATACTGTCATAGTTGCATCTTCACACATACACACACACACTACTGTAGCTTAAGTTCACTCACTAACAGTCCTCTATACTATGGGTTCTATTGTTGGGTGTCTTGGCTAAGATTATCTCCTGTATGATGCGCTCACTCGATAACATTAGCATGACACACTCACACACGCAGGCACGCACACACACATGCACACATGCATGCATGCACACACACACACACATCCACATACACACACAGACTTGCACACATGTTTACACACACACACACTCACTCACAGTCACACTTTTGTATTCTCACACATACACACACACACACACACACACACACACACACACACACACATATACACACACGCGCTCATACAAACACACACACTTGCACTCACACATGGTGTACTTGTACTTACACCCGCTGACATACACACATGTTTAAACCACATAAGTCAATTCATACAGTTTGATGACCCAAGCACCATGATTTTCTGGATAAATCCATAGCGCTGACTGCAATGATATAATGCGTGATGAGGTGGTGGAATCAGGCGCTTGTCGATTTTTGGGCATGTGGAGTTATTGGTATCATCTTAAAGCTTGCTCGTTGTCTTGCTATGGGTGAAAAAATGCCCATCTATCTTGAATAGAAGATATTTGAGATTGAAGAAGGTGGGGTCGACTGGTTTCAAAGGTAGCTTGATTGTCCGTGGAAACTGAAAACTTACATATTTGTTTTGCCTTCAATCATCGTTTTTTTGTAAAATCCACCCAGAAATGTGTTTTTAATTGGACGACAATGATGTTGAGCCAAAGAACCAAAAATTCGATAAAAATTGCCAAACTGTCAGAAAAATGCCAGTTTCTTCAATTTTGTTATTTTGACGAGCGCCTGATTTCACCACGCTGCCTCTCATGTATAGATAGTTCACTACCACATCATGTTTTTTCATTGTAGCGTGCTTTGGTGGATGCAGTGAGTTTCACACAAAAGAAACTTTATGATTCTTGTCATCTTAGAAGGGAATGGAGGACACAAAAGTGTTGAGAATCCTGTTAAAAAATGATATGACAATGTCCACTCTTACTGTGATACCGTCAGCAGTGTGTCAGTACATCCTATTAAACATAATCTGTGTATATTATACACAAAAAAGGCCATGTCTTTTTAAAAATAAAATTTAGCTTCCCTTTTGATATCGCCATTTTTTTTCTCCAGAGAATTAGTTTTAATAAGTAAACATATCTTCATTTTTCTAGAAAATAGATTTTAAAAAAGTAAAATGAAGAAATAATATAAGATAGCGATATGTATATAGGGGTCTGGTCTGATTAGTTTTTCTTCCTCTAACACTGATTTATAAGTTGTAAGTTGTGTGTCTTCCTCTTTGTGTTTAGTCTCAGATTCACCTGATCGGCAACGTGGTCATCTGGTACTCATCTATGGCTGGAGTCCTGGGGTTCTTCGCCCTGCTGGTGTTCTACCTACTGCGCCGCCAGAGAGCCGTGTTTGACATCAGTGAAGGTGAGAAATGAAAAGTGTGATGGGTGGGGTCTCTCTCTCTCTCTCTCTCTCTTCTGGCGCTGTGGCTTCATAAACGGTCAGCGATGCCGACAGCACGCAGGAACTCAACACTCACCCGGGGGTCTTTAAAAAGTGCTGAAAGTGGGTTACTGAAATGTCCCAGCAGACAGGTGATGGGTGGGGTGGAAGGAATGATGGCTGTCACTGGTATAATTGATTATTTTACTTGTTTCATATTTGGCAGACTCATGTCCCTTGTAGAAGTTGCGGGTGCCTGGAATGCGCCACACTGGTGGTACGTCCTCTCTCTCTCTCTCTCTCTCTCTCTCTCTCTCTCTCT